>NC_073745.1:84758665-84923976 GCF_029784135.1 Toxorhynchites rutilus septentrionalis
TTTGATATGCTACACATTACAACCCCATAGCCTGTATATGATTTAAATTTGTGAAAATTGGAAGCATTCTCATTTCTCCATACATTTGTTCTGTCCATTTGTGTGCTTTCCCGAACAGAGCTGTCATATCCTCTGAGGAAAATTCTCTTTCTGTGCTCGAACAACAAAGGCCGCTCATTCTGCTCGTTTTGTGTTTAATGTTTCCCCTCGAGCTGTGAACGCTAGCGAATATTTCACTTGAAGTGCATCTGGCATTGGAATTAACAAAACCATACGAGCCATGGCAAAGGAGGCGAAAAAAGAGAAGAGTGCAAATGATTATAGGTCGCTTCTAGCCATCAGTGTTTGGCTTTGTGTGTGTTGCTTGTTTTCGGTGCGTGAAAGTTAGAACTTGTTTATTTCCGGTACATATGAATAACCCACCTTCGATTCTTTTAGTTGCCATTTGTATTTTCTCTCACGCGCATCGGCTCTGTTCTGATGCAACAAGATCCTAGATTTGTTAACGGTTTGGACCGAGAGTCGGTAAACGATTTTTCATCAACGGTCATTCTCGCGATGTTACTTTTTCATCGCTGCAACTGTGTGCATCTATTAGACGCGTGTTTGATGCTTGTTGAATGGCGGAATACACGAAAGAAGCCTCTCGTTAAATACACAGTGCAATGCGTGCATTGATATAAAGAAACAAAGAAACTTATTAGTGTATTGCTCTCGTAAAGGCAAAAAAGAATCGTTGCTTCTCAAAATGATTCTACAAAGCCACGCAAGCCATTAAACCTTTTCAGGGTCCACGGAACTTTTTACTAAAGAGTTATTTATGAAATTCCAACGTATTCTCAAATAATATCCGAAATGATAAATCAACAAATTTAAAAAAAAAAGATTGCGTAGTCCTACGTCCTAAACGGTCGTATCTCGGATACAACCCCTCGATTTTTGACGTAGAACTACGTTTCTCAGGAAGGGTGCCAAATCAGAAAGCAGGTCACGTTTTTATGAAATAAAGTTAACGTTAAGAACTATTTTCACTGTGAACGAATTCTCATGATTTGCATACCAATCGAATCGGAAATTTTATAAGATTTGTTTGATATGCTATACATTACAATTCGCTAATCTT
Source organism: Toxorhynchites rutilus septentrionalis (assembly GCF_029784135.1). Lineage (NCBI taxonomy): Eukaryota > Metazoa > Arthropoda > Insecta > Diptera > Culicidae > Toxorhynchites > Toxorhynchites rutilus. The sequence goes on from NC_073745.1 coordinate 84,759,789, forward strand.
TAAACGGTTTAAATTCATGAAAACTGGAAGAACTTCCTTTTTTCCCATACATTTGTTCTGCCGATTTGCGTGCTAACCGTACCCGTATTTCGAATGCTTATAACTCGAACATTTCTTAACAGATCGGAAAGATGTTTGCATCAATTGATAGAACATATTTTTACGCGTCTTTCAACAATTAATAGAATGTTATTTTTGATGAGATGAACAATTGAATAACTGTAAAATGTCAAGCGTTATCTAAACACTCTAACTGCCAAGTTTTGATTGGCCCGATTTACGGTTTCCCCAACACACACTTCAAAATCGATGTACCTGTGGAAATCCGCTGTGCAAATATACATGCAAGTCGAGGGTATTTTTGTTCCCACCGAGCTGTGTTTCCCTAACACGGACTTCAAAATCAATGTGCCTGGGGGAATCCGCTTTGTCAAAACATGCAAGTCGGTGGTATTTTTCCCCACTGTGCTGTATTTCCCTAACACGGATTTCAAAATTAATGTGCCTGGGGGAATCCGCTTTGCTAATACATGCAAGTCGGGGGTAGTTTTTGGTGTTGATTACTTTTGTACTCGGTTGTCGTTGTGCAGACCGGAATATGTTTCCCTAAAACTTACTTTTGAACTGAGAAGCCTGGGAAAATCGTCATTTCAAATACTAGAGATGAATGAACTTTTGCGTTTCGAGAACTACGTAAACATGAGATGTGCAAAAATTGCAGAGGAAAATGTAAAATACAATGATCGTTTGACAATTCTTCCGTTCACATATTTTGGTAGTCCTAGGCATCACATCAAACGTAAAAGAAATAATATTGGAAGTGGTAAACAAGTGGATTGCAGAATGCAATTGCGTTGTTCTACGTCGAAAATATGCGGTCGTGTCCTAGATACAACCCCTTACAATTTTTTTTATCATTTAGTGCCAGCGTTCAGAATCATAAGGGTATAACTAACAATTTGACAGGAACTGATATTTGATGTTCTAAACTAATTACAAATCAATTTTACCTCTCGCCAAAATTTATTATTTCTATAAATAATGATGATGGTGGTCCTGCCTCTTTCCCCTACAGAGGTTTGAGCAAGGCGAGTTATCTAAAAGATAATTTATTTATTTTTTTTCAGTATTGATATCAGTTAGTCAAACAAAAAAAACAACGAACTGATTTTATTTACAGATATAAGTTCAAAAATTACGATGTCAAATGACAAGCCAATACTCAGTCATGTCCGCCACAGAGCCGATACGGTCCCAAGAAGGCTCTTGCAGCCAAGTACTACACCAGAGCACAAGCCCAGCCGCCAGCCTTGTGTTGGATTGACTATGAATATCCTCATCCAGAGAAATCGAGAAAAATTCCGTAACGAAAAATTTCTAGACCGGCACTTAGAAAACTTTCTTAGAAACAATTTAATATCCTTTATATCTGTGTTACGCGCGCGACGCTCAAACTTATGTAGACTACTTTAATTTTAATGACGAACATAATACACATAAAAAAACAGATAATTTAAAAAATTCAATAGTTTACATAATATAATCCTTTCAAAAAAAACTTCGTCAGGTTAATTGAAAATATTAGAACAAACTGCAAAAAAATAGCCCACATTATTTTATCCGTTCGTATGAAACTTCGTTAGTAACAATCTTCGTCTTAAAATTTAAAAAATATATCGGTCGGCTGTTGATGAAACACAGCTTTCACGTGTGAAATACAGTGTTTCTTAAATTCTGTAAGAGTTGTTGCATGTTTAATTTGTCTTGGCATCGAGTTGAATACATTCATACCTCAATTCATTCGCGTTTTATGTGTTGTAACTGTGAAAGTCACTTCCCCTTCAATTCGATTGCACAAATATCGAGGCAGCAAACCGTTAACTACTTTGAAAATGAACACCATAGTTAAATAATAAATTCTTTGCTTCACGGATAACCATTGCAGAGCGTCCAACATTAAAGATGAAGAAGTGTTTTAAGTATTTCTGAACGTTATAATTAATTGAAACAAAAATATGAAATACGAATTACACAATTCACAACATTTATTTTATTCGGATTCATACAAAAGGCAAAAGGCGGGTATTTTTACTGGTACAGTAAATTACATATAATTTGACATACCGAAGCACCACTCAATGTCGCGTTAGAGGCGATTGTAACCTGTAATTGGACATTCTCGATGACAGTGGTACAGTGTCGACTTTCAATCTGGGGCCATAATTTGGGTCCTGAACTCGTAATGCGCCACGAATGTTCAATTATTCGTGTCGCATTATAGGTCTGTCCAATTAGCTAGATGTCAAATTAGATGTAACTAACTGTATTTGAATAGCCTTTCACTGAATTGGCGATCTAACGCAAAACGTAAACGATCGGTGAGACATATGGATTTTGTTTTTGAACTAAGGAAATGATGATAAAGTAACCTAAAACTCAAAAACAAATCACGTATATTTTACTTCCGTTATTTCCATGCCTGTTCTCATATGCAGGAACCATGGATTTTTCAACTGAGGTAAGAGGAATCCTATGGGTGTCACCCACTGCCATCAGAAGAATGTCGTCCGCGTAGACAAACACGAAGACTCCCCCAGACAGGACCTGGAACAGGCTATTCATGGCGACGAGAAAGAGGGTGACGGCGAGAACAGAACCTTGAGGTACTCCTGTTTCCTCGTGGAAAGCTCGGGAACTGATGTTACCAATTTTGACCTCAAAGGTTCGGCGTGTGGCGAAGTTCTTGATGAAGTGCAGTAATTTCCCGTCAACGCCCCAATCTGCCAGAGTTTTCAGCACTAACGGGATCCATGTTCTGTTGTATGCCTTTTCTAGGTCCAGTGCTACCATCTCCATGTGCTGACGGTTCCTGTTGGCTTCGGCTATCACGTCTCCGAGGGTCGCGAAGTAATTGTTGGTGCCCATACCCGGTCGGAAGGCGAACTGTCGATAGTCCAATTTCCTATTTTCGGTTAGAAAGGTGACCAGGCGTCTATTCGCCATTCTTTCCAGGATCTTGGATGAACAGGAGCAGTGTTTGCCAAATGATCCACTCATTGAAAAAATCGCTTTCGTTCGTTCAAATATGATCTTTCAGGAAACATTTCCCCCAGCGGTATTCTATTATTGTTATGTGCTGCAAATCACGACACAAAAGAGAACGAGACAACTCTGCATCGGCTCGCACTTCATTGCACACCAGCATGCAAGCAAAGCTATCATATACGCTTTCAGTGCAGAATGCTTATTTTCTTCTTTGCCTCTAACATATGCATACCGACCTCTCCATGCATCATGAAACAGCAGGATCATACGGACAACGCAAAGCGAAAGATTCATATTCAGCTAATGTAGCAGATCCTGATTTTTAAGTCTCAGAGAGTGCAAACTATATGATTATTTAGCTCGATAGAGGCTAAGGGAAGGGTAGTCAGATTATATTTTCCATTTTTAACGCCGCTATCCCTTGAAATGTGTATATTCATATAGACCGCATAGTTTTACTAGCAACACCGCTCCAGTGAGAAGCAAAAACTCTCGCGTTTTATCTCTTTTCCCATTCGCTGCTCTCCGCAAATGGTGACGTAATGATGACGAAATTTTTCTTGTATCATTTATAGCTTTACACTTGTCTGTGCAGTGGGTTTCGCTATAGTAAAATGAGACGATATATGCGGTTCAAACTTGTATGCAGGCTTCGAAAATAGTGTGCCATGTTTGATACAACTCGAATATGCAAACAACAGTCTTCGTTCCTCTCTTAGTTTAATCACTAAATGTTTCAAAAGTGATTGCTGACATTCATACAAGTATGATCCTCTCATATTTGGTTATATGTTTGTGAGAGTTTACTTGCATGACACATTGTGTATCATTTGATTTTGATCGAAATCCAAACACTGAACAGGAGGTTAAGGAAATTGGACGGTAGCCTTTCACGTTGTTGCTGCTTTGACCGACCTTAGGTATGGGTATTACTAGGCTGTGTCTCCAACCCTCGAGAAATTCGTGTGTATTCCACAGGTCGTTAAAGATGCTGAGAAGGGTGGACTGTCCGAGCTGAGACAACTGTTTCAGCATCTTATAGCCGATACCGTCAGGGCCAGTTGACTCACCTTTTGCGGAACGTAGGGCAACAGAAAGTTCCTCGATGGTGAAGTTCCGGTTGAGAAGATTATTAGGACGACTCATAGGGACCACAAAGTTGCTGACCGAAGTGATACCCGCTCCCTGTCGACGGATGAAATCGGGCTCATATTCGGAGATCGAGGACAATCCCGCGAAATATTCCCCGAGCGTGTTCGAAGCTAGGTAGTGCGGACTGAATCAAAATGGCTGTCAAAAAAGATCCAATTGAAATGTCAAAAGAGATCCAACGATCAGGAGTGTTATTTTTCTTATGATAATCAACACTATAAAAGAGGTATTGTTGTCAAGGGCAAAAATAATTAAAATTATAAAATGACCGAACTACATTTTTCCGTCAATTGTTCAATTAACCATTGCATCTCTGAAAGAGCATCTAAGCCTTTCACTGAGAAACGCATTTTTAATGTCCCCTCTCTTTGACATAACGTTTTTTCCGAACGAAATAAAAACAAACGAAGTCAGAGTCACGTAAATGTTTACTCCTGCGATTTGAAAATATTCGATAAAAAGTGGAAGGAAGAGATGCCAGATGATTTTTAAAAATAGTCTGTAAAAATATGTGAATGTCTGTTAAAAATGGGGAAAAGTCTGTAAAAGTTTGCAGATCTATAATAATGTCTTTTAACGTTAATTTTCACATATTCATTAATACTTTGTACATCGCGCCAAACCAGTATAGTGGTTCTCAGATCTTCGTCAAAAGTTGTAATTTTGTTCTTTATCGCAAAACATTAGACTCGTATTTTTTTAATTTTTCATTAGGGTGCCCATTTCCATTTTAGGGTGATCCAAAAAATCATTTTTTCCACTTTTTCCCAAAATGACTTTTTTCAAAAATTTATAACTTTCGAACAACTTAACCGATTTAGATGATCGACACATCAAATTGAAGCCAATGAGTTTTAATTGAGAAATATTGAACTTGCAGGTAATATGGATCCTATTTTCGTAATTATTGTAGTCGTTTTTAATGTTTTCATGGTTTTGGACTAGGGGGCACCATATTTTTTTATATTTTTTCTTGAAAGCTTAGAATTTTTTTTCATAAAATATCTTGATATCAGATATGCTATTTTTTCGTTTTAGAAATATGATTTTTCAAAACTAATCGATGGTTTGAAAAACAATTTTCCCCATTTTTCCCATTACTAAAAGTCATAACTTTTGAACTATTGGACCGATTCATATCATCGGTATATTAAATTGAAGCTTACGAGTAATTTTTCTTTGAAAAAATATTCCTTCTGCGAAAAAATTGAATTTTTGCTTTTGTAATTATTGATTGAGTTAGTTTTTCATAGTTTTCTCGGTTAAAGATAGGAGCGCTATATTTTTTTATATTTTTTATGGAAAGCTGAGGATTATTTACCTAACATATCTCGATATCAAAGATGCTATAATTATCGTTTTTAAGTTATAATTTTGTAAATTTAACATTTAACATATTCATATGTGACTAAACTAGACCTATGCTACTAGAATCCAATCTTCCCGCAAGTGTGATATTATTGGCTTGGCTTATTGGCTTCAATTTAATATATCGATCATCTAAATCGGTGTATTCAAATTAATCAAATGTTATGATTTTTTGCAGAAAGTTATTTTTGGACAAAGGGGGAAAAATGATTTTTTGAACCACCGGTGAACTTTGAAAAATCATATCTAAAAAAACGAAAAAAATTGCATCTCTGATATTTAGATATGTTATGTAAAAATTCCTCAGCTTTCAAGAAAAAATATAAAAAAATATAGCGCCAAAGTCATAAAAAATGAAAAACGACTAAAATCAATAAATACTAAAATATAATTATTCTTTTCGCAAGTTAAATATTTTTTAATAAAAGGCTAGGTCATTAGTTTCAATTTTATATGTCGATCATCTAAATCGGTTCAGTGATTGAAAAGTTATTAATTTTCGTTTGTCATTTTTGGGAAAAAGTGGAGAAAATTGATTTTTCGGACCACTTAATAACTTATGTGTTGTATGTGTGTTTAAATGTTTCAACGATCTACATATACATACATACACATACATACGCGTTGTTAATTTTTATAAAATTCATTATTTCTTCGTTGATATATTGGACATCCACCAAGGCTTGCGGTGTTGTCGTTGATGAAATTTATAAGAAAATGCAGTGTATACCATCCGCCATGCAAGGCTATACAAGTTTTAGATTCCACACGGCCATGAACCATGTCTGTGGTAACAATATCGAACAGTAACCCATATTTCGTCATAAGCAGACCCAAAAGCGAATGTAAATTGTTGAAAATAGAATGAAAATTTTTATTCGATGTTGTTCAAATACTTAGAAGACATAGTCCTGACCCTAACTTAACTATTTTCAATAAATCTCCTTGCATTTCAGCAAAACAATCTTATCTAGAACAGAAAATAATTATCAGAGACAATTTTCGTTCAAGATTTTTCCTTAACTGCATAGAATGCAATTTTTCATTAATTGTTTATAACCGTATGCTCTCTTTCGTCTGCAATGATGTCAGGGCAAAAGTACTTATGTGTATGAGTTCCAAACTTTATACACACCAGAAAGACTGCCGGGCCGCTGGTTGAGTATCGCTGGTCTAACGTCATGTGTATTGATATAAACTAAATATAATAACTTTTCTGTATTAAAACTGTGGAAAAATGTCATATGGTGAGTCAAATATTTTTGATGTGATGGATAGAGCCTCTTATTTTTCAAAAACCTGTGAAATATTGTTATATCCAAAAAGTCTAAAACAAAAATAGAAAGTGTTTTACAGAAATGTCTGTAAATTTACAAACATATTTGTAAATCTGGCATCTCTGGTGGTCTGAGAATTTATTGCAAGAAATCGCTTGAAAACATGCATGAATTTGCTTGAAAATGAAGTAAATTGAGTCCGCACCACTTAGGTTCGAAGTATCTACCGGATCGCTGAAGGTTATACCATCCACTTGAAGAATGGGATTGTATGGCCTTCTCTTCCCATTTAGTGCATTTACTCTGCGCCAAAGATCCGCAGAGGACTGGTTTTCATTGATAGACTCCAGAAAACCAGTCCAACTGTCTAACTTCGCCTTCCGGATTAACCGCCGTACTCTGATTCTACGCATCAGGATACAGGCAGCTACCAATGCCATCGGCCGGTGGGCGGCCGAGAGAGGATTTAGACTTTCAGCGCAGAAGAGCGGCCATATGGTGATTTGCAGCGATAGACATCAGGGTCCCAACTCCAGGGTCCAGCTATACGAAAACAACATTCCCCGCCGAAAAACGCTAAAGATCCTTGGAGTGTTTGTTGACCACAAACTTAACTTCCTCCGCCATTTCGAGGAAGTTAAGAAGAGCTGTGCCACCCGGTTGAACCTTCTGAAAACCATTTCCAAACCGTACCGGAGCAACAACAGAAATATTCGGCTACGGGTGGCCAAAGCCATCATCAGCAGCCGCCTCACCTATGGCCTTGAACTGACGTGTTTGGCTGGAGACAAGCTCCCAAAATCTCTGGCACCGATCTACAACAAAGCACTACGGACTGTCTCCGGTTTCCTGCCATCAACACCAGCTGCCTCTGTCTGCGCCGAAATTGGAGAACCTCCTTTCGATCTGATCATAGACTCGGCGATCGTAGCCAGGACTGCCAGTTTCTTGTCGAAAACCAGCGGTAGAGGGGAGACCCACCTGACCGCCCTTAGCAACACGATCCTGCAGCGGGTGGCGCACGCCAACCTCCCCCCAGTGGCAAAACAATCCTGGTTTGGTGCGAACGACTGGAGGTTCCCAACTGTTCTCGTCGAGAACGGTATTAGGGACAACTTTCGAGCCAGGGCGAGCTCGATCGGTCTGCTAGAATATTTCAAGGCCATCATAGCAGAAAAATACCGTCTCGGGAGTTGGATTTGGGGTAAGCGATAATAATAATAGTCTGATTTCCAGCAAGAAACTCGCGGACATCTGCCAGGTCTTCTCGGCCGAAGTGGCCGGCATCTTCGAGGCAACTACAACTTCATCTTCCAAGCCGTTGTTGGTCGTCTCCGATTCGGCAAGCGCCATTGATGCCATCGGTGCGACCAGGTCCAAACATCCATGGGTACAAACCATCAGGAAGAACATATTGCCCGACACTGTGCTCATGTGGATCCCCGGACACAACGGCATCGCAGGGAATGAAGCGGCCGACCAGTTTGCCGGAATCGGTCACACCAGACCGTTCTTCACTCGGGATGTGCCGCTTGACGATGTGAAGTTGTGGATCACCAACTCTTTCCGCACCTTTTGGACCGAAAGGTGGTTTGCAGAGAGGGGGCAGTTCCTCAGAAAAATCAAGGGCACGATTGTCAGGTTTGACGATGTTAAAGGAATGAGAGAACAACGAATCCTGTCCAGATTGAGGACCGGTCACTGCTCGGTCTCACACGGATTCAATAGAGGACCCTTCCATCTACTCTGCGACCTCTGCCAAATCCACAACTCCGTCGAGCACTTCTTGTGTGGTTGCCCGAAATTCGATGATCTACGAAACCTGCATGGAATCAGCGGGAGTGTAAGGGACATCTTGAAGGACGATCCAGCAAGAGTAGCAGCGCTTGTCTGCTACCTAAAAGATGCCGAACTATTTTTTAAGATCTAGCGTCTGAACAATGGATCAGTCAAGAAGATCCTTGTTCCTTCCCCTCCACGATGAAGGGGAATAAGAACACGCCGGCATCTTCAACGGCACGGCTTTTTCTCCACTGGCCTGGAGCCATGGTCCGAGGACATCCATGTCATCTGGTCCAACAAGTAAACAGCAAGTTCTTTGTTAAGTCATGTCTCGCAAAAGGATTTATATGTGTTTAATTTTTACGTCTAATTTTTATGTGATAATTTTATGTGCAATCTGTTCCCAACGAAACCTTGCGGCAATGCCGTCGATAAAGAGGCGAACCAGCCCAGGAGGCTGAAAACCTCTCAAATAAAGAATAAAAAAAAAACCGAGGTAAGAAAATAAAATGTTATATATAAAATTGCGCAGAATTAAATTTCTTCCAAACTCATGGTGTAGATTTGTACGTTAGATCGCCAATAACGCATTTTAAATCGCACAGACCACTTCTCGGGTAAAATTCTGCTTTGGACCCAAACGTAAATAAACAAAGCCCGAGTCATGAAAACGTTTGATCCTTTGATCAGAGAAACATTTGACAGATAGTGTGAGGGGAAAAAGTTTGCAAGAAATTTTGTTTTTTCAAGCAAAATGCACTTGTAAATGATTTTGAAAACCACGGACCACCTAGCACCTTCCCTATTCTGAGCGAGTTTTCGATTACTTCAAAATAAAAATTTTGACTATTACATGAATCACCTAAATTTGTAATGGTTCGCCCCTTGATTATATGATTCCAGGTAGTGATATATTGTACCAAGATGTATACCGCCCTGTTTTCGGTAAATAATCGTTTCAAAACAAAATAAAACGATGGGCTGTGTTTCAGTGCACTGAGTTGACCCTGCGAAGCGTTCGAATATATTCTCAATTCAGGAAAATCTAGCTGATTTCGGAATGAATCCATTAACGTAAGTACTTGTTTTCCATATATACAGTTAGTATATGTAATTTAAAACATTCTCACCTCAACAGGAACATGAAAAATGTGCTCAAACTGAGCGAACAAGACATAAAATTTGGCGGAAAAAACTCCTGGCACAATCAGTACAAGGACAGCGCTTGGATCTTCGTGGGTGGACTCTCGTCGGACCTAACGGAGGGAGATCTGCTGGCGGTGTTCTCGCAGTACGGAGAAATTGTCAACATCAACTTGGTGCGAGACCGAAAGACGGGCAAGTCGAAAGGATTCTGCTTCATTTGCTTCGAGGACCAGCGGTCAACGATTCTAACGGTGGACAACCTAAACGGAGTCAAGCTGTTAGGAAGAACGCTCCGGGTGGATCACGTAGCCGACTATAAGCCTCCCAAAGACGACAAAGCGGATGAGGAAACCAGAAAGTTATATATGGAGGGATGTGCACCGAAATATAGCTGATAGTTGTTTATTGAAGTATAGTTTTGTAAATTGTGGCTTTAATAAATTTAGTAGAAATTTACCATGGTTGAACGCTTCAGAAATAGACTTTGCGCTTCCCTCTCAAGCCGTGCAAGCTCATTTACAACCGGCGTCAGTTGCTCCACATGGTCCTTGTATCCGCTACCTGTGTTCAATCGTTTCTCACCGTAGGTGACTTTACCATCGAAATCATTCAATGGCACCTTGATGGATTTATCAATTTGTTGAATAGTAACGTTTAGATGGTCTTCAATCTCTGCAAGATAAGCCATTTCATCGTACCACATGCAGCACCCTTGGACGTCGGTGAGATTTGTGTTCCAGCAATTTTTGCCCCGAGATGAGCACCACTGACCGTGGTACCAAACTTTCTCCGGTACGGTCGAAACCAAGGAAATGGCTAAACCCATACGTTCCGCGCGACCTACCCGACCAATGCGATGAACGTAGTTGCTCTTCTCGTCCGGAAGCGTTACGTTGATGATGAACGGTAAACCTATACATGAAAAATGTTATATTGGACAGATTTCGCGCCAACTCGTATATGGGATTGGCATGACCCTCTCAGAACGTAATTAAACTTTCAGGGCGTGAAGACCTTACCTAATTAAGCAACTTGGCATACTTAGCTTTCCGAAAATTTATCGGAACTAACATATGGAAAAGGCTAAATATTTTTATATTTTTTTTTTACTCGAAAATGGTAAGTCCTACAAAAAGTTTGAGGAAAATTATTGAATATTCAGGAAAAATAGGGCCTGATTACGAACATCACTGTCAAAAACGCTTTCACATCACTTACACTTCACTTAATCTTTTTGTGTCTATCATCATTGTCACGGACAGTTGCGTGTAAAAATAAACTCCGTGAAGTGAAAGAGTTCATTCACGTTTATAAGAGACATGTCAGTTGCATAATTTTGGGCGTTTGAACGTTAATTCGGTTGCATAATTTCGGACGTTTGAACGTCATGTAGGTCAAGACGGGTCTATGGTACTAGGTGAGGCCGTTTCGTCACTAAGTTGGTTAGGGGAGCGGTATATGAAAACAGTACGGAAGAAAGCAGAAGGGGAATTTTTTCTTTGAAGTGTGAAAGAGACAGACTGATCACAAGCAAGCTTGGGCACAAGCGTATTGTGTTTTGTTTACAAACAAAACACAGTAGACTTCCAAGATGGCTGAAGAGTGGTTTTAGTAAGTTGGCCCACCTTAGGATATACTTCTACGCGCCTTGATGTAGGTAAAATTAATAAGTGTATGAGATAATATTCCATTTAATTGAACGTATGTTTTACAATGACAAGTTTGCGATTATATCTCGATGATTCGGTATTTCAATCCAACTCTTCGGACTCATTCCATGAATCATTTGCTTGGTGTGTTAGTTTGCTGAATCAAACGATGGTTCAAAGATGAGGAGGAATACTTGGTTGCTCTTGAATAATGTATGGGAATGTAATTTTATTTCTTCTTTCTATAAATTACTCTAGAGATAAAGCATGACTATCATGAGTTTAATAATCGATATCTCGCATACTCTTGTACTCAGCTCTGTCTTACTCGTTTGAATAGTGAGAAGTATTTAGTATAGGTTTCTACAATTTTGATGAATAATAATATCTTCTATATCTCAGAATAAACCCGAATTTATCCATCTCATGATCAGTATAATCTGAGCTACTCCCATAAGGGATTCTGAAGCTTAATCCTCTTATCCTCCCCATTCTCGTGTAATTTGATATACGGGGCATGAGGTTTGATATAATTATTTAAACAGAAACTGGTCAGTAGTGTCGTTCAGAAGCATAATTTTCATATGAAACATCTGATGAGTTTCAAGGAATTTGCCAAAAGCAGAAAATGATTCAGATTTTATTTGCACGGATATCAAGGAAAAAAAACGGAAAAAGAACTAGAGAATAATTTAAAAATTATTAATTTAAAAGCTTTGCAATTATAGATTCATTTTTTCCTTATTTGAAACTTAAATATTCTTTCATTCAAAGTATGTCTTCAAAACAATATCGTTGGAAATATCTATTACGTGAAAACAAGATATCAATGGCCTTATTCGATGTAACTATCATCCTGATTCGGGTCTTGTCCACCAATTGCGAATGTTTGAGTTTTTGTAACCAGCTCTGCAATGTTGGAAAAACATTACAGTCATTATTTTATATTCAAAATATCAACAAATCAATATTATACATAATCAATCATAATGATCATTGCCATTTTATGGGGTTACAACTCTCTGTTAGTCTAATCCTTAAAATAGGAACAAAAAAATTCTATTCGTTTAGGACAATCGAAATTAGACCTTTCGCCATGTTTCAATCGGTCTACGGGAGCTACATTTTTAGTCTTCAATTACATCCCATAGCGCATTTATCGAATCCAAATAAACAAATTTACGTCCTCTGGATAGGTTTTCGTTCTAAAAATACCACCAAGCGGGTAAATTGCTGTTTGTTTATCTTTTCATACCTAAGAAGTAAGACACGATTCAAAATGTTAGAAAAAAGCTAAATAAATCCGAAATAAAATATACTCCATTCCGCGTGACTAGCTTTCACCATCTAAAACAAAAGTGTCAAATATACTTGTTTTTCCCCGTGACGTGACAGTATCGTGGTATTCATAATAACACCGAGTTCATCAAAGTTGTCACGGCGGATGAATTCTTCCGGATTCTACACACACGGTGGCAGCCGTAATTACGTTGTATACAATTCACTTCGTTTTCGCCGTGAAGTAACGTTCGTGATCAGGCCCATACTGAGAAAATATTTTTTGAAATGCTACACTGAAAAAAATCGATTTCAAAAACTGAAAGTCGATTTTCTCAAAATGGTCATCTCTGATTTTGATGAAATGGTAGATAAATTGTAAATAAATATGTGCCCTACAACTCTTCCATACATCGCAAATTGTGCATATTTAAGCCAAAAAAGTTTTCCTAATAAAAACTTTTTCAAGACTTTTTCTCGAATTTTTTTTTTGTACAGCTATAGAAAAAATCAATAACAGGTAGAAATAGATTTATGGTGACCCTTGGATGCTAAAGTACAGCTTTCAGCTTGTTTTGTAGTCAAACATAATATGTTTTAATTCAGAGAGCAACGACAGCTCTCAAGCTATTGTTTGGTCGGTCTGGTATCGAATAGTTGTTGTAGATTCAGGTATCTATTAACAGTCACTGTAGATATGATAATAATAAATTAAGTATATGATTTCAAAAAATATTTTTTCGGTATTTTTTACTGAAAATTTAATTATTTTACTAAAACTCTTCCATAGATCACTTTTTTTGTAGGACTTACCATTTTCGAGTAAAACATTTTTATAAAAAAATGAACAAAAATATTTAGCCTTTTCCAAATCAGTTCTGAGAGGGTCATGTCAATCCCATAGACGAGTTGACGTGAAATCCGCAATTGGTACCATAGAGTTTACTTTTGTTGCGTTATATCATACCTGAAACATCAAGACCTCGTGCTGCCACATCGGTACAAATTAAGAATTTGGCTTCTTTATTCTTGAACTTCTCCAAATTGGCCTTTCGCTCCTGCGGTCTCCTATCTCCGTGCAAACAAACGCAGGAATACTTCTGACCACCAACTTGCCGCAAGTAACGCTCCATGTTGTCACAATCGAGCTTCGTGCGACAGAAGATGATCGCCCTGTCCATGTTGTGCTCATTGATAGCTCGAACGGTGTATTCCCCCTTCAGCATCTTGATTGCCTCCGACAGAGTTTCCGCTGTGTTCGATCCGGGTCTAACATTATCCTTCGCATGCACACCGTCCGTTTGAACGTGAGATCGCAACGACTGCCAGCTGGTGTCTTTTTGAGGATCAACCGGGCAAACAACGTGATGCACGGTTTCCGGAACCGCGTCCTCACCCTTCAGATCGACCCATGTCGGAAAATGCATCAATCGCTCGGCGAGTTTTTTCACCTCAAACGAGTGAAGTGTGGCACTGCAGACCACCATTTGCAGTCGACATCCGTCGGAATTAATTTTGGGGATCTGTTTGTGCAAACGCTCGATAAGTTCTGTGTAGCCTTGCTTCAGCAATCCGTCGGCTTCATCCAGAACAAAAAAGCGACAGCTACTGAGTAGAACGTATCCATTGTTTATCAAATCCTCCAGGCGACCGGGAGTGGCAACAATGATGTCTACACCCCGTTGCAGAATTTCCATCTGATCCTTGATGTTAACACCGCCAATCAGCAGCAATTCTCTCACTTCCGGATCCTTGAGATGCTTTTTGAACTTCTGAATTTGATTAAAAGTTTGCTCTGCCAATTCTCGCGAAGGTTCGATCACCAGTGCTTGTGGCGCATTTGGTTTCGGTTTCGTATCCTGTGCGGTTGCTTCTCCCGTATTCGAATTCACGGCGAGCTGCTCATGCGAAACTTTGCAAACAGCGACAAATCCGTCAGGAATAGGATGCTTGAAATCGGACTCACCAAAGTTGAAAGACATTTCTGCATTCTTCAGCACCACAGCCGGGAAAAAATTGCCATTGCGAAGATTGTTGTCATTAATCTTAAAAGCTACTCCGAGCGATACCCCGTTCTTGGCAAAGCTAACCTCCCCGCGGTCCAGATCAAGCATACAACCAATAACATCCATCTTTCCGAAAGCCTCTCCATAGTTATCAAACTGTTTGCAGTTGGACTTTTTTCCCGTTCCACCGAAACCGAAACCAAACCTATCCGTTCCCAGATCCAAGTTCGCGTGCTCCGTCGACCAACCCACCCGACACAGACCCTCGTCGGTTACCGTCGCCTCGTAGTAATACTTGCCCTTCCCACGAACACCCGTTGTTGCTCGACAGCCGTGCCATTCCTTGAACTCACGCGACTGACATCGCAACCCATCGGGGGTCACGGCCAGGGCGTTACCTCGATCCATAAACGATAGTGTCCACGGTTTGGCTCTGTGCCCTACCGCCTTGCCCACTTTTCCTTCCCCAATGTCCCGCAGTGTTTCCCATACGATCTGCAAAATGGGCAAACAAAACGCACCGGTTTTTCCACTACCCGTTTCGGCAGCCATCAGCACGTCTCCGCCTCCCAGTATCAGGGGGATCGCTTCCGCCTGGACGTCTGTTGGAAGCATCCATTCCATCTCATCAATCGCCTTGGCGATTTCCGGCATTACACCGAATTCTGGGGAAGTAAAAATGCCGGTAGCATTATCATACAGATTCATTGCGAAATTAAGCTAACTTACCCTCAAATGCAGTCATTTTTGGCTTTTATTGGGTTAATATAAGAATAAGCTATTTCGACTGAATATTAAGAATTATTCTCGCGAAATCGATACCTGATACAGATTGAATATGTCAAATAGCCGCGATGTACCCTAGTAAAAATAGATGTGATAATAAATTGTACAAGGTAGGTAGCGAAGGTGGACAGACGTTTACTTAAGATCGAGATGAAAATGAAAGGTGGGAAGATTTTTTTAATCTGTGACGTCACAGATTTTGTTTATGTATGTTACTTTTCTTATAATAGTTCACTACATGGGAAAAGTGTTGTTACTAAAAGTAAAAATAAGCAAATGGAATGAACGAACTAATTTTTTTTCCTAAATCAATGCTAGCGTTCAAAATCATAAGGGCCCGACATTTTAACAGAAACTGAAATTTCAGTATTCTTGAAGTGTTCTAAATTTAATTTCAATTCAATTTTACTTCTCGTTACGTCGACCAAAAACGTAAACGAACAAAGTCAGAGTCACACAATCTTTTGTTCTTTTGACGGATAAACATTTGACAGTGCATGGGAAAAAAATTGCAAGTTTTTTTCATGTAGAATGAACTTGAAAAATAAATTCAATTGACTCCGTATGACTTAGATTGAGACGAAAACTTTTCCGCTTGCGTCTTAGTTTTAGACGACTGAAGTTTTCAGCACCTTAATTCTGAAAAAAAAAATTACAATTGCTGACAAAAATCAAACTTCCATGAAGTTGCTCTAGAATCCAAACATAGTAGGCATTAGAATACTATTTCTGAAATCAAAGAAAAAAATAAACATTTTAGTTCGTGATATGTTCTGTTTGTTTCATAATGCGAAAAATATGATTTGGAAATCTGTAATTAGCTTCTGTATATCCTCTTTCAACGTTATTCGTTGAAACATTCAATTTTGTACCATTTGAGTAACTGACTGGTATGACTGGTATGTGAACCTCCTATCTTCCTGGCTACTAACACAATCAAAGTTCAACACAACCAAAACCCGTGAATCTTCCCACCTTCTATTTTTCATCTCGACTTAAAATCACTGTTTTGAAATATGAATGATTATTTTCAGGTGTGATGTCGAACTTTGAAATAGGGGGCTGTCCACATACCACGTGGACAACTTTAGGGGGGTAGGGGGTAAGAAAATGTCCACTCTTGTCCACGGAGAGGGGGGAAGGGGTATAGACTGA
Source organism: Toxorhynchites rutilus septentrionalis (assembly GCF_029784135.1). Classification (NCBI taxonomy): domain Eukaryota; kingdom Metazoa; phylum Arthropoda; class Insecta; order Diptera; family Culicidae; genus Toxorhynchites; species Toxorhynchites rutilus. The sequence goes on from NC_073745.1 coordinate 84,776,433, forward strand.
GTCCACGTGGACAGGAAGAATTTTCTCTGCGTATTTATCAATAAACGGATTGAGAAGCCTGAGAGTGCTGCCCAGTCAAACGTTCATATATTTTCTCTCATATCATGGATCTTCTTCAGTGAAATCTGTATTATAAAAATATCTCACGTAAATTGTGAATGACCAACTATTTCCTAAGATCGAACATTTATAGTTACTGGGTATGCATAGCCCTCATAGCCAAAACTATAAAAATTAAACGATTCCATAATGGTTGAGATTCCATGATATGCGTAAATGATTTTTATAAAATATAATTATCTATACGTTTTGTTATATCTCGAGAACAATATATGATAATAACTGTATAGTTTTTCATACAGAATTGTGTGTAAAATCATTTTTCCAAAGTATTTTCATTCCATTAATTTCTAGGAATAAATATTTACATTTGCAGGAGATTGTCTATGCATCACTAGTTGTCAACTTAAAACAATTGAGCCAGTGTTCTGATAAATTATAGAATGTTTCAGGAGGTGATAGAGGATCATATTTGATGAAAAAATCCTACGCATGTAGTCAATTCTCAACTAGGACATTGTTGAATTTTTGTTAAGTCTAATTTTATGTCTTGAACTGACTCTAATTTAGAAAGTACGCTCCTTAGAATAATTATACTGTTCATTGGAAAGATAAGAAAATTTAGCATAGAATGCAATTGTAAAACTTTCAAATTAATAGAACTCAGGATCAACTTTTAAATGTAAGGAACCAACTTCAAATTTTGTGTTTTTAATTATATTTTCCAAAAATGATAAATTGGATTGTTTCTATCAGCCAAATTGAAGCCTTCCAACCACTCTACAGTTCCTTTCTTGACACCACACTATTATCCTTCTTGTTATCTTCCACTAATTTAAATGTGTTCACAACAAATTTTCCTCAAATGAAAGCAACGTGCGCACTTTTTGAATTTTCAGTTCAGTCATTTTAAGGCAAAAACCGGTCTCAAGGAAAAGTTCAATAATTCTTTCGTAGTTAAGATTTGATCATCAGCGTGGAAGATTTTTTATGATCCCCTATCTCTTCAAATTTTTCGGATCAGCTACCTAATAACCTATATATAATAATATTATTTTAAACAGATATAATAGTTTTCGATATATTATTCAATTTATGAGAAAGTTTTCTCAATAGTTTGAACATTTATAAAAAAAAAATAATAGAAGGTTAATGAATTTCTCAAAAAAAATGTTTCAATAGGGCAACAGGCTTCAGGGCCATTTTTGGAAAAAATTAACAAAATTTCAATAAAATGGGGAGGATCGGGGCAGCGGAGGATTAATTTGGCGTTGAATTGCTCTCTGGTAAACTGTGACGTTTTAATAAGGATTTAGAGCAATACAAATAACTTATTGAGTTGTGAGTTTTCTGATGTTTTTTCCCCACGGGCATTTTGGAAGCTATTTAGACACTCAATGCAGGATGGTCAATAAGCAGTTGAAAAATTAAAAAATATATATAGATATTGAAAATATTTTTAATAAGGTATTAGTACCCTTTGAAACTATTGCGGAAAGGTTTCTATTGCGCTGATAACTAAATGTGAATTGATCGTGTGAATGAACAGACATTTCCTGTGGCGAAATGTCGAAAATGTTTTGAGTGATCTTTGAAACGCTGTAACTCTGTTATAAAATAATGCATTCGTCAAAGCATCAACTGGACCATGTATTAAATATTTCCAAGATTGCGATGAGTAGATTTGACCATCGATTTGCTGTGCGTTCATTATTTCATGAAATATTCCTAATTCGAAATCAAAGGATGATGTTTCATTCGATAGAGAATACCTCTGTAGTAAATAGTTCTACTGAAACTCTCTATGAATCAAATGGACACGAAATAATCATGTTGATTGGATTGCTTGTAAGCATATATTCTCAAAATCTAGAGAAACTTTGAAAACAAACTATAAACGCTTCATCTGTTCTTGCAAAGTATTGTATCTACAACACATATACACATCACACACTAGAAATTTGTAGCTTGAAAATGCTGTATTTTTTATCTTAATGTCATCATTTATATCGAAGATTCAGGCGTTCCGAAATCTCTGCAAAATTTCGACCTTTTACTCCTCATCCTTTGTCAAGTGAGGATCTATAGATATCAGTACATGCTTCCTACTTTATCTTTTTTTTTTTCAATTCTTTTTAAATGATAGAAAAAGAGTCTGTGTATATAACATCGTTGTGTTCGTTTTTGTGCGCTTCAAAAACTCGAGCTCTGATGGAGCTCATATTATAACACAACATACGAGCCACTTCAAAAATTGTCAAAAATTGTGCCAACGCCTCAAGAAGCTTTAAGCTTTCCAGATGAAATGAGCACACTTCTGAAATAAATCTGTGAAAGTAAATTAACTTTCTAGTATTGAATATGTATTCTATGTGACAGCTACACAATTCTTTGTATGTGTTCAAAAATCGTGAGCTTAAATAGTATCTGATAGTGATTTTGAATCTATTTAATTTTATTCGATTGGCTTTGCTCAAGATCAATCCTTGGAATTTTGTAATTTATTTTCGGATGCGGATTGTTCAACTGCATATTGTGCGTTTCCGTGTTGACAAACCAGATAGCAGATAGCCTTTAAGATAATAGAAAAACAAAGTATTACAAGTATTTTAATTAGAAGCGAATGAACTGCAAAGTTTAAATCCTTTTGAAAACAAAAAAACAAAGAACATACAAGTATTTCAAAATTAAAGCGTGTGTCACATCAAATTGCATCAAGGAAAAAAACGCTGTAGAAATTTAATTTTTAGGAATTATATCTTCAGCTTTCGCTTATAATCAGATAAGAGTGTATAGATCACGTTGGCCATGCTTCACTGTCAATTTTTCGTAAATTTGGAAAAATGTCGTCGAACGAAAAAGAGCGTCGTGAATTAATCCTGTGCACTCATTTCGAGAATCCGGAGTTGTCAGATCGGGACATCGGTAAGATGCTGGGAATCGTCCAATCCACGGTCAGCAGAGTACTAAAACGATACTTCGAGAACCTAACCATCGACCGGAAGGTGAAGAATGGCAAAAATGGATGCTCCGTCAGTGAAAAAGATCACAAGCGCGTAGTAAAGCAGTTTAGACGTGATCCGAGAAGTTCGGTCCGGGATGTCGCATTCCATTTAAGTTTATTTTGTTTCAAATTTTACTTGCTGAACCCTGCCACGTTTGCCGTTGCTCATTGGTGTTTTAAGACAGAAAAATGAGTAGTAAAACAAAGCAAATATTCCATATGAGTTTAAAGGGTGTGTCACATCAAATTGCATCACGGAAAAAACGCTGTAGAAATTCGCCCAATAGACCGATCCGTTTGGAAAATTTTAGACAGTAAAATAAAAACTATTAAACAACTTTTGGCATTTTCTTTTTATTCATACTTCGAGCCCAAGCCCGTATGCTCGCACCTTCCTCTTTACCCCGTCCATAAGGTTCTGTACAACGTCAGGTTGTAGTTTTTTTTGAACAGAAATCCATTTTCTCTTGAAGTCCGCCTCCGATTTGACAACTTTTGGGTTCTTCCGGAGGGCCTGCTTCATAATCGCCCAATATTTCTCTATTGGGCGAAGATCCGGCGCGTTGGGCGGGTTCATTTCCTTTGGCACGAAGGTGACCCCGTTGGCTTCGTACCACTCCAACACGTCCTTTGAATAGTGGCACGAAGCGAGATCCGGCCAGAAGATGGTCGGGCCCTCGTGCTGTTTCAATAGTGGTAGTAAGCGCTTCTGTAGGCACTCCTTAAGGTAAACCTGCCCGTTTACCGTGCCGGTCATCACGAAGGGGGCGCTCCGCTTTCCGCAAGAGCAGATCGCTTGCCACACCATGTACTTTTTGGCAAACTTGGATAGTTTCTGCTTGCGAATCTCCTCCGGAACGCTGAATTTGTCCTCTGCGGAGAAGAACAACAGGCCCGGCAGCTGACGAAAGTCCGCTTTGAAAGTCCGTAGGTTTCGTCGTCCATTACCAGGCAATGCGGCTTCGTCAGCATTTCGGTGTACAGCTTCCGGGCTCGCGTCTTCCCCACCATGTTTGCCTTTCGTCGCGGTTAGGAGCCTTCTGAACCTTGTATGTACGCAGGTCTCCCGCTGCTTGGTCCGCTGGACGAATGAACTTGACAAATTCAGCTTATTGGCGACATCCCGGACCGAACTTCTCGGATCACGTCTAAACTGCTTAACTACGCGCTTGTGATCTTTTTCACTGACGGAGCATCCATTTTTGCCGTTCTTCACCTTCCGGTCGATGGTTAGGTTCTCGAAGTATCGTTTTAGTACTCTGTTGACCGTGGATTGGACGATTCCCAGCATCTTACCGATGTCCCGATGTGACAAAACCGGATTCTCGAAATGAGTGCGCAGGATTAATTCACGAAGCTCTTTTTCGTTCGACGACATTTTTCCAAATTTACGAAAAATTGACAGTGAAGCATGGCCAACGTGATCTATACACTCTTATCTGATTATAAGCGAAAGCTGAAGATATAATTCCTATAAATTAAATTTCTACAGCGTTTTTTCCGTGATGCAATTTGATGTGACACACCCTTTAGACTAGCGAAGCAAGTGAGACTGTCAAATTTTGACAGAAGTTTCTAAAAAAATTGTGTTGTTTTTTGGGTCGAAAAAGTAGGTTTTGTTATAAAAATTAGATGAAGATTTTTTTTTGCTAAAATATAAGTTTTTTGTTTCAATAGAATGGCCAACATATTTGCTCTCGTGAGAGTCGATTGAGCTCCGGGCAACTCAAATTGACGAAATGAGCTTCGACAACAGGGATATGCTACGCCGAAAAGGGTATAAAATGGTTGAACAGTTTGCCATTCTTCGAGGCGAAATGCTACGAGCTCTGCTATACTTTTTGGGAGTTAATGGAATGCTGGTCAGCTTCACAACAGAAGGCACGCGATTTACTCGAGGTTAAGGATCAACAATTTTGTGGGACTGGTCAGGTTTGGGATATGGAAATTGGGTAACGTTGTCTCAACCGAGAGATGCCACACGCACTGTAGCGTTATGCATTAGGACCAGGGATAGCACTGGTGTTCGAATGGTTGTCGAAGGTGGGCGACGGTGAGGGGGGGGGACAAACAAACTAATAACGAAAAAGAAGAACACAAAGGCATTAAATTCTTATACTAGACCGTTTCACAAACACATAGATCGACTGCATATAGTAGATGTCGCGAGTTTCCAACACGTCTCTGATAGGAACATTGGGTTGTCTTTCTTGAGCCTCAAGGGTATTTAAAAGGTGCTCTCGGGCTGCTTAATAATCCGCACATTGCCGAAAAATTTATTCTGCGGAGATGCACATCTAGCGAGTAATGGTTAGACATAAGCCTACTCATTACGCGAATGAAGCCATGACTTACGTCCAAATCTTTGAACCACGCTCTCGAAGAAACATTTGGTATGCTTGAATGTAACCACCACCCAAGACTTCCAGTGCCCCAATCGGTTTGCCAACTCAAGAGGTAACTCAGATGCCACAATTGGAAAAAATCACCGTATGAAATCTGTCTATCAAACAATCCGCCTTCCTGGGCACCCACAATTGCGAGAGTGTCCGCCTTCTTATTGCCAGGAATTGAGCTATGAGATGCGATTCATACAAAGGTTATCTGATAAGATCTTTCGATTAATGCACTCAACTGCTGCCTCACTTTTGTGAGAAAATAAGATGGGTGTCTACTAATTTTCATCGACAGGAGAACCTCAAGCGTCTATCCGAGAAAATAAAGTAATGATCTGCAGGCTTGTTGGAGATCATACCCAATGCGAAGTCGATTGCTGCCAGCTCAACAACGTAAACGGAACAAGGTTCCTGCAGTTTACGGAAGGTGCAAGAATTTTCATTGAAAACACCTGGAGTAAACGATGGAAGACAAATATATGAGTGGTGATAAATTCTCATAAACCGAGATTGTATATCTAGATGAAGAATTTTCTCAAAGATTTCAATCACAAGTGAGTTCGTGACTCTACATTTCACCAGTATTCGGAGAGAGAGTTCTCAGAATCGGTTCTGTAGAGGTGTTATTCCTGCCAGAACCTCGAGACTCATGTTATGCGTTGAGTGCATACAGCCGAGAGCTATACGCAGACAATGATATTGAATTCGTTCCAATTCTAGAAGATGACTTTGGGTTGCTGAGAGAAAGCAGAAAGAGCTATACTCCAGAATGGACAGAATAGTTGTTGTATAGAGCGTTATGAGATCTCTCGGATGAGCTCCATATCACGTGTTGCCAATCGAACGGAGAAACTTCTTTTGATATTTTTGCTTCAAATACGTAATGTGAGCATTCCAATTGCATATTGAATCAAACTAGACACCAAGGTTGAAGGTTAATGATCGAGTAATGCTTCTGCCCAAAAGCTTGTGTTGCAATTAGGCTGGGAACCGACTACAACTTTTAACATAAATTTTTTAACCGACCGATTACGCTTTGCTTCGTATTCGATTGTAAACACTACTGCAAGGAACTGAATTATAAACTCTGGCAAACCGTGTCAATTGGGGGAACCAGTGGCGTAGCGTGAACGGGTGACACACCGGGCGGGTTACTAGAGTGTCGCTCCTCCATAATACTTAGTTTTTGCTTTCGAATTAAAAATCAAACTTATCTAAACAAGAAACGTAATTATTATTCTTCCCCCTGTTGGGTGTGAGCCATTGCGTCCATTATTTTGAACTATTGTGGCACACCCCTACACTTCAAGTTCATCTATTGCTTATTGATGAAGGATAGACTGAAAGCTATGGCGAGATAGGTGCCAATCAGGAATACTCTGTTTGATAAAATTTCTAATCCTGATCAGTGACGTAAACCAAATTTCCTTGAGCTCCAGAATAGCTTAATCAAGGTGTTGAAGTCTGCATCTTGTTAGAGCTTCGCAGTTACAGAGCAAATGTTCCGAGGTTTCTCTTCCGGCATTATAAAAGCGACAAATATCATCTTGTGCTAAACCTATGTTTTTGAGATGGTATTTGCTCGGACAGTGTCCTGTTATAAGACCAGTGAATGTCTTTCTTATTAAGGCTCAGTAGTTGTTGATTAATTCGTATTTAACGTATTTATTATAATATTAGATAGGACGAACAAGAAATCGTAAAGTCTTCACGCGTTGGTCATTGGAACTGACAGTTACAAAATAAGAAAATAAACGAAATGTGACTCAAATAAATCTTATGAAATAAATATCTTTGGGAGCTGAGACCGACATTGATATTGTACTAGTGTTTCTCGTGTGATGTCGCTTTCTTGTTGCGAGTTCAATGGAATACGCAGTAATAACGGTACGGGGCTCAACGTATTAAACAAGTCTGACCCATCGTTGACCGCAATTAAAAAAAAACTTCGAAACTTCCAAAACTTCGTAGTTGCCAGTTCGTCAAATCGACTTTTTCAATTCGCTGTCAGGTATTCATAACATATACCGAGCTTGAATTGTTTCAAAAAGTTCAGTTTCTTTAAACGATTTTCTTTTAATTCCTGATGAAAATGACCAACGCACTCCAACATTCCCCAACGATTAGTTGAAACTGCGAAGAACGAGTAAACAAATTAAACAATTCTAGAATGTCACACACTGGATATTCTTAGCAAAATCATGGTGTTCCAGAAGCCCAAAGAGTTGTTTACAAACTCTATGGATACGGCTATTTTGTTTTGCTTTCTCAACAATACCAGAACTCCTCCATTTGATTCTGACATGGTTGAAGCGGTCGATAGCCTGGGAACGGGACTTCATGAAAACTAAACCCTGACTCTCCAGTTGTTGACGTTATTCAAATCTGCAGCTTTTTCCATCCAAAACGAAAAAAACTAGGTGTGGGTTAGGTCTGTGATATAATCGCAAGGTTAACGTAGGGCTACCATTGGATAAGCAATTATTTGTTTGAAGTTGCATTTAAATCAATTCTCAATAAATGGATGAATGGATATTTTGTTTTGCCTTGAAATTGTCTTGCGATCAGTTCAAATATATTCGAAATAATATTCTTTCGCTTGTGATCTCGTTTCGACGTTCGACACTGAAATCATCAAGCCAACCTTATTCAATCCTCCGTATATCCGAAATATCTTTTCCGTGATATAGAAAATCATCACGGGAACACCTAGTAACTGCCCAAATAAGGGCGAAATAATATTTTACCCCTTGGGTGCATTCACAAGCAAACGATTTAGCATGTCCGTTCATCACGGCAGCGAAAGAGAAACGGACATAGGTTGGCCAACCGACGCATCGTAATCCTGTTTATAACGACCAACACCTTTCGAAAGTGTATCAACAGCGGGAGTGTTTTGAAGATTATATTCCTCTTACCAAAGCTTAGTGAACATTTTTGTAATGTTGTCGTCCACGGTTGAATGTTCAATTGGAACCAAGTGAACGGTTGGTTTGTGATTTTTAGATTGATGAGCTTATTCTGATTTCTCACGAGCCATCCGTTTTTGTTTGAGTTTGAAATTTTTATGATAGATATTTCCTTCTGAGTGGCGCTTACCAGTTTACCACCACATCGGGGGATGGAGTGTTATTTCTGTAAGATGAGATGGTGGAAATTTTGAAGGTTCATGAAAAGTATAACTAAAACAAAGAGCTTAAAATGAAGAAACCTTTGAAAACCTGCTGCAGCTCTGCTCGAAGCTTGAGAATTTCAAGCGTACAATCAGAGAGCGATATTATTTTCGTTTGTTGCTCTACTATTTTTTTATCGTGAATGGCTGTCACAACACCGGTGGCGTTATGTGCTGCACATAAAATGATGCAAAATCTTGAAGAATCGCGTTTATCTGTTTTCCACATATAAAATCAATACTAAAATTAATTTCAGTGCAGGCATATATAGGTAAATTATTTCTAATAATCTTGATATAACTGATGAAACAAGCTTTGTAGAATCCACCTACCGGTTTGTTTTGAAGTTACTGACGTTTGCATCCACGTAAATGTGTGTGTGTGCGTGTTACCAGTCCACGATTGCTCTTTCTCCTGCTCTCAAGGGGACGTGAACAACGTGAGAGTCAGCGGTCGCAGTCTTCAACACTGACATCGTTATCTTTCAAATTGAGTTTGTGTCTTTGCAAGTTCAGACCGTGGTGCGCGTTTTCGTCCAATTCCGATTTGCAAGTTGTACAATAATACCATCCAATAGGCGCTTTTGCTCTCTTGTGGCCTGCGGAAAATTCTATATTTTCAATTTTTGGAGTGCGCATTTGCGGAAAAATTATCGACGACCCGGGTGGTAGTCGTTGTCTTCCGTCGTCCAAAGGTGTATAGGCGGTGGTAAAAGTGGAAAAAAATAGTTACATCAGTGCGAAAAATTTCCAGCTATTTGGCGAAGAAAGCAAAATAGAAGGCGAGAAAAGGCAAAAAAAAAAGCGAGTGCTAAAAAAGCAAATTTGCGAAGGTGTGTTCCTATCCGTGAATGGACAGGCCTACTGAAAATATAGTGACCCATCCAATTTCTTCCGGCAGATACGTTCGTAGACATTAGCAAACAGTCAACACATTCGTGAGTGGAAATCGTCTCAAAATAATCCAGCGCACCCCGATTCTCTGCAGGAGAACACGTAAGTAGATGCACAAATTATCACTGAGGGCACAAAATATACACTGCGGAGCAGGATTCCAGCGAGGAACATTCTTGATATCTTTATTGATGTTGATGAGCGGTGCTATGGTTAGAAGATTTAGGATGAAAAATATTATTGATCTTTTATCACTTTTTGGAATATTGGAATGCATAGTATAATTGTTCAATAGAATGATGCTGTATTTTCTGAATGAAATTAAAAAGTTAGAGGAAGGTTGTATCCAAGACACGACCGCATAGTTGACGTAGGATAACGTTAGGATATTTGTTGATTAGTAATTTTTGATATGTTTGAAAAATTCCAGGATTAGACTCTGATAATAATTTTGTTGGCTTTGAAAAGGGCCGTTAAGTTTGATTGTAGGGTCTCGTTTGTTCTCTCCATCAGTGATTCAATCGAACGATGATGGTAGATGAAAGGTGATTAGTCATAGGATGGTGTATATCACGATAAAAGATGCTGAGATGGAATGAGATATGCTGAAACCATTGGTGTTGGGGAAACGCATTTTTGCTGTTTTTTTTTGTCTACAAGCGAAACTATGCAAATTTAATATGAAATAATCTGTCCATTTGAGGGATATTATCGGTGGAAGAGGGCCTAGGAGAACCAATATTATTCAAATTTTACTAATGATCTGATTGTTTTATTATCTACTTGAAGATTCAAATGCAGTGTTTCAATGGTTTCTTATATTCATCTATTAGGAAACATTAAGTTAAATTAAGACACTATCATGAAAGGCATGTTTGGACTCTACAAAGGATGTGCTTCAAATGTAGATTTAGCTTGTAGCACATAATACTGATAATTATTGATTTTCGAACGATGTATGAAAGCTGTATGGAACTACGTCCGTTATGCGTACAAATAGTGATTTTTCGAAAACATTTTTTTCAGAATTGCTCAAATATTTTCGAACAAAAAATGTTTGTTTGCATGTTGAGCAAACGAGTTACATTGCGTAGAATTTATAACGACCAAAAAGAGGATTTTCTCCATTTTGTCGCTTACGTCTCCTATACACACATGGGCAGTTTAGTTCTCAATCAGTTCAAATAATCATTTCGAGATGGTTTCGAACAAGCTGCGCCATGTTGTAGCGTGTATCTTGTTCCATGCAGAGGATAAACATTATCAAAAACAATGTGATAATCGGGTAATTTGACATAAATTCATAAAATCCGGAAGGTCATGGCATAGTTTAATGAATAGGGGCCTCAAATTCTAGTCTGGTCAGCTTGTTTATCGAATCAAAACCCTGTCAAGAACATATGAGGAGTGATCGTACGAATAGTAGATGCAGCTTAAAAGCAGTATAAGTGATTTGAAGATCTTGAACAGTACCCTCTGCGTAGAACGTGATACACACTACAACATGGCGCAGCTTGGTCGAGACCACTTTCTCGAGTACGAAAGATCGATCCAAAAAATCGGAAATCGGAATGGAAAAGATCGATCTTCTAAGAATCGATTCGAGATCGCCCAATCCTAGAGCACTTGCTCGATTGGCCAGGAACTGGGTATAGACCATAAAGCCGTTTGGAACCATTTGCAGAAGATTGGATTCTAAAAAAAGCTGGATGTATGGGTGCCACACGAGTTGACGCAAAAAAATCTTTTAGACCGAATCAACGCCAGCCATGCATTGCTGAAACGGAAGGAACTCGACCCATTTTTGAAAGAGGTTGGTGACTGGTGATGAAAAGTGGATCACGTACGACAACCTGAAGCGAAAAAAATCGTGGTCGAAGCACGGTGAGCCCGCCCAAACCATCGCCAAGCCCGGATTGACGGCCAGGAAGGTTTTGTTGTGTGTTTGGTGGGATTGGAAGGGAATCATCCACTATGAGCTGCTCAACTATGGCCAGACCCTCAACTCGGTTCTCTACTGTCAGCAGCTTGACTGTTTGAAGCAGGCGATTGACCAGGAGCGGCTAGAAATGATCAATAGGAATGGTGTTGTTTTCCACCAGGACAACATGTGGGGGGAAGGGGGGGATAATGAAGTTGCCTTCTAAATGGCAACAAGTTTGCGAACAAAACGGCGCATATTTGACTTAAATTGGATAATTTTAAGTATGTTAAATAAAGCGTCAAATTTAATTAGTCAACGCGAAGAAGACGGCTTACATACTACGATGTCATTCGGCGTCGATATAAGCTCGGGAAAGAACGGTATTTGTAGGTTGTTCTCTAATATTGTTTCAAGTGTGTTTTGTCGATCGTGCACTGTCACCTGAGCAGGTTGCTGCAGCTATTATGCTATTACTCGAATCTTCAGTTTGTTGACACCACTGCAACATGTCCTCCAGCTTTCTTTAGCTACTGTTTGTTTTTTGAAGCTATGGAAGCTCGCCACGGAGTTCCCGATCCACAAAAAGTCACAGGAGGGTTGTGTCCGAGACACGACCGCATAGTTGACGTAGGATTCCGTTAGGCTATCTGTTGATTTTGGATACGTTTGAAGAATTACATCGTTAAACTTCGTTAAGAATACCGTTACCGAACATAATTATCAATTTTTCTCATCAGTAAAAACATGTTACTTTAATATAGAGAAAACACCAACATTAAAGTTCCAAATTTAAATTTTATTTGCTAGAATTAATTGTATCACTCACCTTACTTGCAATATAAAAAATGCCTCTCATTTGCATATATTTGCAATGCCGATTTCCCCCGGGCACCTTGGTTTTGATATGTCTGTTAGGGAACACACTTCGGTAGGAACAAAAGTTCCCCCTACTTTCATGTATTTGCAATGCCGATTCCCCCAATCAGCTTGGTTTTAATGTCTCTGTTATGGAATACTTTTCGGTGGGAGCAAAAGCTCCCCCTGCTTTCATGTATTTGCAATGCCGATTTCCCCCAGGCAGCTTGGTTTTGATGTCCGCATGTATCGTCAATTTCAACCAATAAGAAGTGGGTATTTCCGTTAGGATAGGAGTTGAGATTTTTCAATTGTTCGATAGTTAGTTTAATGACATATATTATTTTCTTCAATATAAAAAATTGTTATGGAGTACCGAAATCGATTGACGCAAAAATTTCATCAATCCATCATGAAATGACTGAGCAATAAGCATTTGAAATTGGACAATTTTCGCGATGTGCTCGATTTTCGTTTTTCAATTTGTACCCCGATATGTTCCCGAAAGACGTAATCCTACGTCAAAAGGCGATAAGCGAAATATTGATAACTACAGAGCGATTCCATGGGCTATGCGCTGTATCAAAGTGTTTGAATTAATGATTATGAATTCAGTCGATTAACTGTTTCAGTCGGAGACTACAGCTCGGAGCCGTCCGCTGCATCTTCTGGAATACCCCAAGAAAGTCATTTGGGCCCTCTAGATTTTCTGATCTACTTCAACGACATTTTTTATTGCGCTAGATGAACCAACAGCTTTATTCGTCAACGATTTAAAGATGTACTTTCCGATGTGCTCAACCGCTGACGGGCGGAATTCACGGCGCCTTTCTCCAACGTTTGGACACGTTTTGTGGCTTTCTGTCAATTATATTGTTGTATTGGTTCGACCAATCCTGGAATATGGAAGCGAATCACTTCAACGGCGGTTTGTAAGATAAGCTCTCCGACTCTTGTTTTGGCGTGATCCGCATGAGTTGATTAAATTAAGCTGCAATAATTTGGAACTCTTGGTCTGTAAAATGAATACCTATAAATTGAATATGTGACCATCTCTTGATAGATCCATAAAAATGTTTGCATCAATTGATATTGTATTGATAAATATATAAATATTGAGTAAGTTCGATAAGTAGGTGATAAGGATAAGTTCGTAGTGTAGCTTCTATTACACAAATCTGCCAAACAAATGAAACACAAATTTCTGCATTACTCGAGAATTAATCGAACAAACGAAACCAAATTTGGCATGTGGAAGTTTTAGGGTACAATAAATGTTTATTTGGTGGGGTGCTGCTCATACAAATAAAACACAAATTTCTGTATAACTCGAGAACTAATCAAGCAAATGGAATCAAACTTGGCATATAGAGGTTTTAGGGATCGATAAACGTTTCTATGATGGTTCGACACTCCTTCCCTCTTGCTGAAGGGAGCTGTCATACAAATGGAGCAAAAATTTCTGCATAACTCAAGAACTATTCAAGCAAATGGAACCAAATTATATATATATACAGGTATATGGAGGTTTTAGGGGGCAGTAAATGTGGTGGTTTGACACCCCTCCCTTCTCTGGAATGGCGAGGGAGTCCCATTAAAATAATACACATATTTCAACCAAACATGACAATTGAGAATTTTCGGAAAACTCTGAAGGAAAATGGGAAAATTCGAAAAATGAAATCCGCATATGCTCTACAATTACATAGCGAATTTGATGTTTGCGAATCATTGTTCGAAAGTGGAGAGGGATTTTAATGTCATGGAATGCACTCTTATATCTTCTTGTATCTATATGAATAAAAACAGAAAGTGGGTTATATCTATGGTATAACCGCAATGGTGACGTAGGACTATCGTTGATTCAGTGATTCTTTGTTTGAAGTTGAATCTGAATCCATTCTGAATGAATGAATAAATGAATATTTGGGGGACTTCGAAAACGAGAGCGTTACGTTGGAGGTACAAGGTTTTATGCATCCAATATTGGATACGAAAATATCCTACTGATGGGGAAGAATAATCTTCAGAAGCTATCCTGTTAATTGCGATTGATTGGAAAATCACAAAACCAAATGTATTTGGTCACAGTGTTACATGGATAGAAAAGATCAAAATAAACTCTTTCACATGAATGTAATTTTAAATTCCCAGAGAAACTAGCAGTTTATTTTCCGGATCTTTCTCAATGCTGAATGGCATCCAAACGGAAAGAATTCCATGCGTGTATGTGTGTGTGTAGCGGCTGCTTCGATGGTCACCTTCTTTTCTCCTGAAGGATCGGCTTCTCTGTGCTCCCTCACAGTTTCAAACAAACTGCTTGCGTTTCAGGGCAGATCTCGATCCTTCGCCGTCCAGCATCCTCAGCAACGATGTTGTTTTGTCGATGTCCTCACGAAAAATGAATGCGTCTCACCACCAGAATATCGCTTAAGTATGCTTTTTGTGCGTGATTGAATCGAGAGAAGGCGTGGTTTACGATGGCAATTTGGAAGGCAAACTAGAGGGGAATGAACTCTTTTAGCTTGGAACTTTCGGCGACTGAGCAATAATCGATTGCGGGCGCATACAATATTGGATACGGAAATATCCTACTGATGGGGAAGAATAATCTTCAGAAGCTATCCTGTTAATTGCGATTGATTGAAAAATCACAAAACTAAATGTATTTGGTCACAGTGTTACATGGATAGAAAACTTTCAAATAAACTCTTTCACATGAATGTATGTTTAAATTCCCAGAGGAACTGGCAGATTATTTTCCGGATCTTTCTCGATGCTGAATGGCATCCAAACGGAAATAATTCCGCGTGTGTATGTGTGTGTGTGTGTGTAGCGGCTGCTTCGATATTTTCCCGGGGAACCGTTTGTGGCATCACTCTCCTCCTGATGGATTCATGGCTGGCCTAAGGTGCACAAACAGGCTCTTGGTGACACCGTTCATCCGCGCTTTCATGATAAACGAAGAGCTTCACCACAACAGCGACAACATGCCCCAATCTCTGTTCAATTAGAACTGAGTGGATTTCTTTTTTTTTTTTTTTTCACTTAAATTCTTTTTATTTCTTAATTTGGTTTACATTATAATAAAGTACTACATATCAAGTGATCTTTAATTTGCAATGTCAAGTTTTGTAATGATTTGTATCATACACATTATTCGATTGTTTCATATTCCTATTGTAAAATCATGCCTAAGCTTTTCTAGTTTTTTGTTACCTTTTTTGACGTAGGACTACGTCTTTCATTTCTATACCGGGGTGTAAAATCAAAGTTTCGAAAACGAAAGCGTTACGCCGGAGACCGAGATTTTGAGTGTTAATAGCTCCTAAACAACTGAACGAAATAGTATGATAAACACTTCATTCGAAAGATAAAATGTCTACGCGTTCTATACTTGTTACTTTCTGATCCAAAAACTTGTTTCAATAGTCTTAAATTTGCTTTCAAAATAGGCTATTGAAATCACCAATCGGTATATAAGCGAGCGCCGCTCGGAAATCCACTCAGTTCAAATTGAACAGCGATTGGAGCATGTTGTCGCTGTTGTGGTGAAGCTCTTCATTTATCATGAAAGCGCGGATGAACGGTGTCACCAAGAGCCTGTTTGTGCACCTTAGGCCAGAAGGGAATCCATCAGGAGGAGAGTGATGCTACAAACGGTTCCCCGGGAAGATCTCGAAGCAGCCGCTACACACACACACATACACGCACGGAATTCTTTCCGTTTGGATCGAGAAAGATCCGGAAAATAATCTGCCAGTTCCTCTAGGAATTTAAAAATACATTCATGGGAAGGAGTTTATTTGAATGTTTTCTATCCATGTAATACTGTGACCAAATATGTTTCAATCAAGTGCTATTAACAGATGGTTATCGAGTTAGCATTAACCACTGGTGGGCTTCCAGTATCGAGGAAAATGTGGAAATATCTAATCGTTACTGAAAATAATCAGCCAGTTCCTCTGGGAATTTAAAATTACATTCATATGAAAGAGTTTATTTTAAAGTTTTCTATCCATGTAACACTGTGACCAAATACATTAGGTTTTGTGATTTTTCAATCAATCGCAATCAACAGGATAGCTTCTGAAGATTATTCTTCCCCATCAGTAGGATATTTCCGTATCCAATATTGGATGCATAAAACCTTGTGCCTCCAAAGTAACGCTCTCGTTTTCGAAGTTCTCCAAATATTCATTCATTCAGAATGAATTCAGATTCAACTTCATACAAATGATCTCTAAATCAACGATAGTCCTACGTCACCCTTGTGGTTATACCATAGATATAACCCACTTCCTGTTTTTTTACCTAAATCTAACTTATAAGATACCCTCCCCAAATTATTTACATTATCCCAACTTACACTACTTATCTAACTGGAAATAAATATATCTACCCAAACCCAAAGCCGTTACCTTGAAAGGTAACGACTATGAAGTCAGGTAGCATACTCATACAGATTTTGAATTATTCCGTGTGTTGAGAGAGCGCAACTCTGTTCAAATTAAGAGTGGATTTCCGAGCGGCGCTCGCTTATATACCGATTGGTGATTTCAATAGCCTGTTTTGAAAGCAATTTTAAGACTATTGAAACAAGTTTTTGGATCAAAAAGTAACAAGTATAGAACGCGTAGACATTTTATCTTTCGAATGAAGTGTTTATCATACCATTTCGTTCAGTTGTTTAGGAGCTATTAACGCTCAAAATCTCGGTCTCCGGCGTAACGCTTTCGTTTTCGAAACTTTGATTTTACACCCCGGTATAGAAATGAAAGACGTAGTCCTACGTCAAAATGGATCGCCGAATGTGTTGATGAGAGCAAAACTCGAGGAAGGAATTGTCCGATTTAGGGCTGTCTTTATTCTATCATATTTTCTGTATCAAAAATTTATTCCATGTAACGAAGAACATGTTATTTGCAAGTGGTTGAAAAATCTTGAACGAGAATTGTGTCTGTAGATAATCTGATATAATGATGAATTTTGGTAGAAGCACTAGGTACTAGGTAAATAAATAAAAGGGTAGATTAGAAGATCAATCAATGAACAGTTCTGCGATTGGACCCATGAACGTGCGCTTAGTAAGAAAACGTGAATGTGATAACGGTAAATGATTTCTGGGCAGGACGCAGCCTGTCCAGAAATAAGGTAACAAAAGCTAGTAAGGTAATAAAAATACCCATCGGTGCCTTTGCTACAAGTCCTACCCTCGCTGTTATGGTAGAGAGTGGACAACTACCATTCGATCGACTCGTTACGAAGATTGTAACTGACCTCGACTATGATGCCCCACTAATATCTCGGGCTCGATTTAAAGAACACTAGAATCAGGATATTCCCGATATATGTGTACATGCGACGGTCATGGAAAGGTTCGAGGAGGTTCGTGTATTAGATCTCCAACATAAATAGAAAATTTAAACATTCTACCATATTCTGCCTTTCTGCTACGAAGGTCCCCTATTTTCGATTATTTGCATCTTCATAAAAAGCTACAACAAACTTTGTGACCTTTGCAATCGATGAAGGTAATGGAATTTGACTTGAAAAACAGAAACGATCTTAGGTACTTTTGTACCCGCATGCATTTTTGCACTACGAATTGTGTGCGGACTTCAAAGGCGATATGAACACAACGCTTTGGCTCGGTTATTCAAGACTACGTTGGAAGATATCCCTTCATGTCTTCAGCTCACTAAGGTTCTACGTATACCGTTTGGCAATATGTTGATAACAATTTGCTGCGATAACGACGATAACGTCGATTGAACAATATGCGTTCAATTGAAATGGCAATATCAAAACTGAGTGCCTGAAGTTCATCAAATCAAGCAAATTTGCGGTTCGAGAAGTACGTAAAGCTGGGAGATACAATAACTTTAGAGGGAAAAAAAGTTAAATAGATTGATCGTTTAGTCATTCTTCCGTTCACATATTTCGGAAGTCCACGATGAATGAAATGAACAAGGCATCATGTCATACGTCAGACCTGCAACGAAGAACGTAATCTATCACAATGTATGAATTGAACTAAATTGGGATTTTTTCGCAACTGAATTCGGAAATTGTTTCATTCAATCGCTGGTTTGATCAATAATTTAAACAATACACCCAAATGATTACTAAGTCCTTGGTAGTCCTACGTCAATCTTGTGGTTATATCTTAGGTATAACCCACCTATAGTTTTTCTAAACGAGTTTCAGCTGTGAACTTGCAAGTGCAAACGTCTATATAGTCCCGTTTCCACCAGAGAACTGTACTCGTGTTATCGATCCAACATACGCTGTGATGTAATTCGGTTCGATTGAGGTCCCCATTGAATTCACGCCTTTGTATTTTTGCATCATATGCACACATCGATATTGTTTTCATGCGTTGCCAAATGTTTTTTGAGGACGTTAGATTCTAAAGTAATGCACAAAATAATGAAAAGCAAACTGTTTCTATTTTTTTGCTATGAGAGAGCTGGAGACTTATTCAGATCTATCGTTAAATTTTCGAGAATTCGTGGATTGTTTCCATGTTAAAAGTGGTGTCAAAGTGCGCAAATCGAATGCGAAGAAAGTATTTTACTGCGTGGTTGAAAACTGTTGAAAATTTGTGGGAAATGTATTCTTGCTAAAAAAATTCGAGGGGTTGTATCCGAGACACGACCGCTTAGGTCGTAGGACTACGCAATCTTGTTTTTTCAAATTTGTTGGTTTATTATTTCGGATATTATCTGCGAATACGTCGAAGTTCATAAAAAACTCTTTAGTAAAAATCTCCGGGGACCCTGAAAAGGATTAATGGCTTGCGTGCTTTCGTAGAATCATTTCTAGAAGCAACGATTCTGTCTTGCCTTTGCGAGAACAATACACTAATTGATTATATGTCGCAATTTGTTTCTTTATATCAATGCACACATTGTACTGAGTATTTAACGAGAGGCATCTTCCGTGCGATAAACTTCAAGCGTTCACAACTTGAGGGGAAACATGAAACACAAAACGAGCATAATAAGCGACCTCTGTTGTTTCGGGCACAGAAAGATTCTGAGAATTTTCCTCAGAGGAGATGCAATACTCATATGCTAGCGACAGCTTACTCACTTCGCAAATATTCTCTTTTCGCTATCCCCTTTCGTTGTTTCTATTCTTCTTCTTCTTCTACTTCTTCTCCTTTATTTACGGAGACTTGAAATCAAACGATTCATTCGTCTCCGACTGTTTCTATTCTAGCGGCTGCATAAGTTGCTCGTCATTGACAGCTCTGTTCGGGAAAGCACACAAATGAACAGAACATATGTATGGGGAAATGGAAATCAATTTTCATCAATTGTAATGTATAGAATATCAAACAAATCTTATAAAATTTCCGATTCGATTGGTATGCAAATCGTTAAAATCCGTTCGTAGCAAAAATAGCTATTAACATTAACTTTATTTCATAAAAACGTGACCTGTTTTCTGATTTGGCACCCTTAATGTAAGACGTAGTCCTGCGTCAAAATTATAAAAATATATTAATATTCACAAAGTCCAGAGTTTCAGTGTCGCTCTGTACATCGAGCAACACATGTACATGTTAATGTTCATAGTTAATTTGATAATATTATTGCTTCTCTATTTTGAGAATGGTTTGTTCCACTCAGTGCAAGCATTCAGTGTTCATACATAACATATGCACTGTATAGAAATACGAATGAGAATTTTTTGTATTTCGATTTTTGTATTTCGTCCCTTTTTCACGTCATTTACTCATCTTATTGAGTAAGCCTCAGTTTAAGGAAATATGTGATATGGGATGAGCTGATGACATCACTGTACATTCCGTATCACATACAAAATGTAGCACAATATTTGTATACGCCAAAGCACAATATGTGCATATGCCAAAACAATATTCACGATTCAACAGTCATCCAGCTAGCAACCAGTCGGCGGCGACTGGGAAGGTATCCAAAATTGCTTTTCGCAAGGCCGGGAAATGAGAATTTTAGGTTTAGTTTTCCAAATTGTCCTTTTTCAATACTGAAGGCGAATAAACTGAAGAAGTTGAAAGCCTTTATAACTCGAGACATCATCATCATCGTCACCATTAACACGTTTAATGACAAAGCATTAATAGAAGAAACAAAAAATAAAAAGACAGTGCCAAAAGGAAGTGAGAAGGAAATGAGAAACGTTGTTGAAATAAAACACTCATCGAAATCCAACTAAAATCGAAACCATCAACACCATTGATGGCATCAAAGTTATAATCCAGAAACATCAACGCCAATGAAAACATGAAAGGTTTTTAAGGACCACCAAAATTTTCATATTATCATTTGAAAAACTCGAACGAATGAAAATAAAACAATATTTTTAAATGTGGTATAGTCCTACGTCTATCCGGTTACGTCACCGACGTTACCCTCACGCATTTTTTGCTTTTCAACGTGAACATGTTTTTTTTCGAAAAAAACTTTGTTTTAGTGTCCCGCACTGGCACCATTCAGGCAAATGATACGCCACTCTCTTATCCTTGGCTTATGAAATTTTCGCCAGCGAGCATGATATGGATATCACAAAAAAAGAATGTGTGGGCGTCTACTACAGTAACCAACTCTGTTACGGAAATTTGCGACATCCTTATCCTTCGTTATGGCCACGACGCCACCACGCTGTTGGAGGAAGCTGCAATCGTTTCTGGTGCCGTGTCGGAGATTCTGTTCGCGCTAGCACCCAAAACGCTAGGGGACCATTTTAGAACACAACATAACGGTGATGGCACCAGCCAGTAGGAAATTATCGATCCGTGCTTTTATTTTTTTCTTCTCGCGTCTCTTGTATCCCATCTCGTCGGTTCATTCATCGTTAGGTCATTCGTGGGGCTGTGTGGATGTGAGTGCGAAAGCTTCGGCAGTCCAGCATGCAGAACACACGGTACGCGGTGTATTCGTTACTAGGTGTAGTGGTGTACTATTTATGTAGTGGGGCTCTGTGTGAAGCACAGTAATGCTAGTGGAGCCTTCACGATGTTCCTGTTATAGTTGCTATTCGTTCAAGATTCTTGCATATATCGAATGAATGTTCTAATGGCCCAGAAGGCGGCTTTCCTTTTTTGGTTTGCGTTTCTTGCTCGGCTGACCTATTACTCAGAGAAAGTGTAAGTCGTTTGTTACTTGTTAGGCTAATCGTATGATTTCGAGAATATATTACTGATTAAGTAAACGGAAAATGCAGTGGGGGTTACGTTATTGTAGGGTAAGATTATTATTTATACGCCGAATACGTATCGTAGTGTATGAAGGTCATATGTTTATCGTTGCAATGAAGGCAGGAGGCATGACTTTATTTGGCATTCATTGATCAGATTTAGCATACGCAAATTTGGCTTGGAAATGAATATTACTAAACATATTTTTAGGATTATCTGTTTCATGGTTCTGGAAATATTTACTAAAACTAGAATATCACTGGAAAAGTCGTCTCAACCTATATTGGTTATATAAAAATGAACAAAATTACTTTTGTTTACTATTATTATGGTGAATAAAACAACTCTGATTCTTATGGCTCTTATGCCCTTGTGTCATTATTATCATCATTGTCTTTATCATTATTTTTTATCGTTTTTCATACGCGTCTTGCAGACTGACGGTAAGTCAAGACACTGAGCCACTTTGCATGTCACTTGGGAAATAAAAAGCGGGGTTAGTAAAGGAAAACTCAAACGCTTCTTTTTTGACGTAGAACTACGTCTTTCATTAAGGGTGTCAAATCAGAAAACAGGTCACGTTTTTATGAAATAAAGTTAACGTTAATAACTATTTTTGCCGCGAACGGATTTTGGCGATTTACATACTAAAGGAATCGGAAATTCCGTAAGATTTGTTTAATGTGTTAAACATTAGAATCTCTTGGTTTGTAAATGGTTAAAATTCATGAAAACTTTAAGCGTTTCCATTTTCCCATACATTTGTTCTATCCATTTGTGTGCTTTCCCGAACAGAGCTGTCAATAACGAGCAACTTATCGACGACCAACGGAGGGGAAATCGTAGGATTAAAAGTCTCCGTGAGCAAAGGATAAGTAGAAGAATGAAGGGGAATACTTGCCTAGAGTATAAACAGCGAATCTCGCTGAGACAAACTTTCATTCGGCATTAGAGATGGGCAAATCAGCTCATCACGGTGGGCGGCTCAGAGCCCTTTAGCTCATACAAGAGAGCTGCTCATTTGGAGCAGCTCTTCATCTCAGTTGAATTTTGCGGTTGTCCACACAATTGCATAACTACCATGGGACATTTTATAGTGTGCATTTTCATAATGGACGGAAAGCAGAAAAATAAACGAATTTAATATACAATTGTACACAAACAAAAACTAATATGAATTCTAATAATATGATATAAAACAAAAATTGAATGCTGCAATCCAACATAGAAGATGCTTAGGATATGCTGAACTTAAACAACAGAAAAACCTGCAGTAGCCAAATAAAATGCCTTCAGAAATATTGGCCGACACAACGTCTTTTGATAAAACTTCCGAGATATTTTTTGCATCCAAGTATATAAAAATAAATCCATTAATAGGCGCAACGAGAAATAATTCTTCGCGATGACAAAGGTAACAAAAAGACCATTATAAATCATTAGCATTTATACCGGGTTGTTTCTGAATTGTTTTGATTCAGCACGCGGAAATAAGTTTATGTGTTTCAACAGTCATGTTTAAATAACAATATAATATAGTAATTTCATTTACAAGCATATAATAATGTTTATTATTTTTTGGTAACGAACGATTGAATATCTTCAAAACAAAAACCTTTTTCCTATCTGGCATCTCTGCTAAAGCTAAAGAAGAAGAGGGACACACGAAAACAAACTGACGTCATATCATAAAACGCGGGAGACGAAAAATTCTTTCGCGTCTCAAAATTCACACTCTCTGCAGCTTTTGCGCTCCACAGCTATGCAGCTCAGCAGCTCAACAGCTCAGCAGCTCATCCGCTCAGCTGCTCATCC
Organism: Toxorhynchites rutilus septentrionalis; assembly: GCF_029784135.1. Lineage (NCBI taxonomy): Eukaryota > Metazoa > Arthropoda > Insecta > Diptera > Culicidae > Toxorhynchites > Toxorhynchites rutilus. The sequence continues at coordinate 84,799,743 of NC_073745.1, forward strand.
GCTCAGCTGCTCATCAGCTCAGCTGCTCGTCAGCTCAACAGCTCAGCAGCTCATCAGCTCAACAGCTCATCAGCTTAACAGCTCATCAGCTAAACAGCTCATCAGCTCAACAGCTCATCAGCTCATTAGCTCAACAGCTCCGTAATGAGCTGATGAGCTGCGTTGTTTTGATTGCGAACCGATCCGAATCCGCTCACTATAATGAAGCGATTCGAATGAACAGCTCATGAGCGGATGGCACATCTCTATTCGGCATCGGACTGTTGAGCAATCCAGTTCACTTTGCTTTCGCTGCGGTTCGATCTAAGATTGGACCCCACCAGTGGTAATCCAACTTGGATATCGTCGTTTGGTTTTTCTGTTTCTGTTTTTCTGTTTTTCGCGTTATTCGTATCGTGTGTTTTTTCCGCGTCATAAATTGGACGCTTCGCGTAGTGTGTAATGAGTAAGAAGAAGAGGAATGCAGGCTCGAGCCCTGCAAAAAACGAACGCATTGCCAGGGGCAATAAAATTTCGAGGCAAGCGTCATCTAATGATGCACGCAATGTTGGTGCAGTGAAAAGCGCTCGCACTGAACCGAGCCTTCGCGAGTGGGACACCGCATCGAATAACAGCGGAGTAGGCGATTTCGGCGCGTCGGTCGAAAATGTAAACGCCGTTACCCAGGCAGCAACCAAAATCAAGCTCCCCACGCTGGTGGTGAAGGCGGTCGCTCTTGACAAACTCATCAGCGAATTCGCATTGATGGGTGTTACAGCAGAATACAAGCTGTGTGGCATAATTCAGTCTTTTTCCAAGCAGTTAACATAGTTTGTTTTCCGTCATCATAAGGGCTTCGTTGGTGCCTTTGAGAATGCATCAATGCATTAAACTGACGTTATGGCGAAGCAAGCGTTAAGGTTGTGCGCCAAAAAAATATTTGGGGAATACCAAGCATCTTGAATGTCTTACTGGAATGTTATAAGTTATTTGGGTTCGCGTGCCAGTCGCAAAACAGCCTTCAACTAGGATTGCACTAAATGTGACAGCTGCGCTTCTCTCGAGCATGAGAAAGTAATGCAACTTTTTTCGATGCCAGTAATATTAACAGAAGCGTTTCTTTTGAGAATAGCGTAAAATGATGAGAAGTATTTATATTCATAGTAGTTTCAAGCCACCAATGTATGGCTCTGTATGCATGCTATGGCGAACGCTTGTTTGGCGCTTGGTTTACGTTGTACGAACGATGCCTAGAGGTGCGATTCCTTCGAGGCAATACTAAATAACATGTAGCTGATATTTGATACTTCCAAGTGTTGTCATTGTTGTTGTTTCCATGCGGTGCCAAAGATATATTGATGTAATTATGAGATGTGGAATAATGGTGCTGGTGCAACATGTATATAATCGAGTCTATTTCAATTGCGAAAAAGGCCACCGGAATAGCGTTCGAGGTATGAAATAAATTGCGACATACGATCAGCTAGTATATTGTTTTGCGAGGGCATGAATGAATCATCAATCAATTATCGTCAACTGATTCTACAATGAAAAATCCATTTCAGAGATTATTCTACTAAGCAGTTGTTTCTAAAATTTCACAACATTATAGAATAATATCCGAAGGTATGAACAAGCGACTTATATGAAATAACAGTGTAGTTCTACATCAACAATGCGGTCGTATCTTGGACACAACCTCCTATAATTTTTTTTAATATATTCACCTATTCTAATGAAACGCCCTACTCATCATGGCGATAAATTTTGTATTTTCGGCAGAAAACAGACGGAAAATGGTACCATTCCCAAATCACATCCACCCAAGGTTGTCTGATGTTCGAAAAACATTCTCTTCGGAGTCAACAATCGTCCTCGTCGCATAATAAATACTCATTGGATTTTGTTCCTATGTGTCTGCTTTTTGTTCGAATCATTGGGGAGATTTACATATATGCGACTGGAATACTGAAAAAGACTTGAATCAATGCGATGATGATGAGAAATCGGCTAGGAAAAAGATAATAAGAAAGTTAAAAAAAATCTCATGGGGAAGCAACTTTTCCACCACCCGAAAGAGTCAATGTCTTGCTGCGTGGGTGGGAGCGAATCGAGAAAAAATTTTACTGCATTCACCGGAAGGTTGTCATGGTTTGATTCATCCTTCGCACACACATTTGTGTGGAATCCTGAGAGGATTAGATAGGTTCGACTGGGTTCCGGAATATTGATCCTGGGAATCACGGTTGATTTGATAACAAACATATTTCACTTCCACCCTTGTCGGGATGAGACCAACCAATCTGGGCGGCGCCTTCATTTTGTTCGGTAGGTATGCGTGAGATAAAATAACCACGCAATTATCTGCCACCACGGCCTTATGGCAAACTATTTAAACTTATCAAGTTCAAGCACGCTTACAACTGATGAGCAGGGATGCCAGATTTTTATTTGTGCAGATCCATAGACTTTTTCGGATTTTTTAATTTTTTACAATGAATCGAATAAAAAGTGCATAAAAGGTGCAGTGCGAAATCATAGTGCATTACCACGCACAAACATTTCGCAAACTTCAGTGATAGACATTCGTTTAGCCGCACTTGAAAAAAAACTTGAAACACTTACAAAACAACTAGCTTTTTATCGGGATACTTATTTGCTGTAGTGAAAGTATATTTAAGTCACTTTTATTGAAAGGACGTGCGTCACAATCACACACACACACACACAATGCGGCATCGGTGGATATAAACATTCAAACGTCGTTTTTTCCCGAGACATATGTTTAGCCGCAGGGCATAAAAATCGAGTTTTCGCATAATCACCAAGCCTTTATCTGTGTTTTTTGAAAAAAATACTTGGGAATGTTCAATTTACAAGATAAATATTAGATGTGCAACGTAAGAAGTTGGTCAGATTAGTGATTTACGTAGAATTTCAAGGAATGGTGAAAGGTATTCTATTGACGGAAGAGGGGCGGAAAATAATAAAGATATTCAGTGAACAAAAGTTTTCTAATTGCTCGATCGTAACCAATTGGTCTATCTGAGAAAGTGGTACGGATTTTTTTTAATTAGTGCCAGAAATATGGGATATAACGACCAACAAATGGGAACACCAAAGTTACTTTGCGTCTTAAAGGTCGAATAAGTCACCAAACATCATGTGGAAGAAACCTCAAGGGAAGCCGAAACTGACCGCCACCCATAAGCAGAACCATCTCATTTTCGCCCGGCAATACATGGAATGGAAACTAGAATGGAGAAATGTTGTATTTTCCGGCGAAAAAAGTTCAATTTGGATGGTCCGCACTGTTACAGTTGCTATTGGTACAATTTGAGTCAACGGCATGTCGTGAGATCGAAGCGAAATTTTGGGGGCGGAAGTTTGACAGTGTGGGGAGCCATTTTCTATCACAGCAAGCTTCTCATTTGTTTCATTTTTACCCGAATGAATTCCGAAAAGTATCTTCAACTACTGGAGGACGTTTTGATTGACCATATTGAGAATAACGCTACCGAGGATGTCGTTTTTTCAGCAGGATTATGCATAGATCCACGTTTCCAAGCAATCGAAGGCATGGTTTGCCGAAAGGACATTCCGTTTCTTGAATGACCTGCTGGCAGTCGATTGCAATCCCATAGAGAACCTATGGAGAATCTTGGCCGAGATGGTCTATGCAAACGGATGACAATTTGACAACATTTCCAGTCTCAAGGCAGTAATTCAGGAATGATGGGCTATAATCAATATGGCAGCACTTTAGAAACTGTCTGACTCGATGCCAAATCGAGTTTTCAAAGTGATCCGAAATGAAGGTGGACATACTAAATATTAGCTACCGATTGGACTCGAAATTTGCCGCACAAATTTTCTTTTATTGAAATTTTAGGATGTGGCTAAACGAATGTCCACCCTGATTCCACATATTTGAATTACTTAGAAAACAAAAAGTGAATTTATACTTTTTTTTAGAATGAATTCGATGAAAATAAACAATAATCGTCTTTTATGAGCAAAACTGTACAAAGAATAGACTTATTTTTAAAAATATTGAGGAAAAATAGGGTGCGGCTAAACGAATGTCTACCACTGTATAAGTTGTAAAATTTGTTGCCATTCTAAAGGGAGCTTCATAATGTCTCTCTTATAGAAGTCATGGTCCTTATTGGCGAAAAACTCTAGCAATAGATTATTACAATCTTTTCTTGATCCCAATTTCTTATCACTCAGGAAATTTTGTAATACGAGAAAAAGGTGGTAATCGCTTGGTTCCAGGTCCGGACTATATGGTGGATGCATTAAAACATCCCTATCAAGCTCGGTACAGTATCGGCACCTTAAACACCTCACAATTTCAGCGGTCTGGCTTGCATTTTCGCCATTATAAAACAAAAAGTGTAAAATGTATCGAAATTTTCTTTTGTTAGCACAATGGTCCAAGAAGTGCATTTATGTGAAAATAAGCATCTAGAGCTCAACAGTTATTCTCTAGACAAAAACTGTTTTCGACAAAGTTTAACAATAGAGCGCTGATTTTCATGTTGTCAAAAATAGGGCGACCAAAATTTTCGATGAAATAAAAAAATCTAACATTCTTATCTCCATAGATAGAGATATACATAGTTCGGCAATATTGTAGCCCCAGTTATTTAAGCAAATTTGTAGAACAAAGTTTTTCTCATCTCTTAAAATAACCGCTAAAGCGCCTTTTTCTAAATTGTGTAAGGGTCACCATGTGTTGGATTCAAGGAGTCTCCAAAATCTTTCGAAATCCTTCCTTCGATAGCTGTCGTTCATACCAGGGTCCGGAGCGTTTCCGTTGGGTCCAACACTGCTAGATTGCTTCAAAATTTCCAAATGAATTCTCGCTATGATGTTGGATCCTCAGTTGTAATGACTAGCAGCAGTGCGGATTTTTTTAAATTTATATAGAGGAAAATGAAACACAATTGTGTTCGTTGCGAGCACAAAACTAAGTGAGTTCTTTATTGAATATGAATACGAGTATGTATGAAAAAGGGTTTCAACTGACAAAGCAATTGAGCTCAGTCGATGACCGCTCGCTGAAATGCTACGCGAAAATTGGCTTCTAAATGAAACTAAAAATAATTCAACAATTTTCTTTTATTTCATTTCAATTTTTTAACATAATTTTCATTATCTAAAACTTGAAATATCTCGAAAACGGTTTGTCCGAGGGCAAAACATTAAATATACTTTTCCATGTAAAGTGTAGATTCCATTTTTGTAGAGTAATACGGGGCAAAGGTGCACACCTAACTGTTGTCGTCCAATAACTCTTGAAATAATAGTAAATAAAATTCCGTTTGCTTACCAAATTGTAACTATATATATTTCCTCCGAAACGTAGAGGGCGAACACGAAATTATTGCGACACAGTTAACAGGGCATAACTTTTTTACCATTGGGTAAAAATCAACCAAATTTTGCACACTTTCTCATTGATGTGTATTGTCTACATGCTGTCAAACTCGAAGTCGTGTTTTACGATTCAACGAAAACAGAGGTGAAACAACGCGAGTCGAGAGAACAAATTCTTTCCAAACACCTGGAATTTCCTGACCTGTCGCACCGGTAGTTGGGAAAAATGTTGAACATTCGCCATTCAACCGTCTCCAGAGTGTTGAAGCGGTTCCAGGAGCGGTTGACGTTGGACCACGGCAAAGGAGCTGGAAGAAAACCGGGACCGGTGAACAAAAAGACGGAGGGAAAGGTGAAGCGGATAATTAAAGCAAATCCCAACGTCTCAAGCCGTGATTTGGCTAAAAAGATCGGCATGTCGCAGAGCTACGTCCAGAATGCAAAGAAGAGAGCTGGACTACATATATACAAGGTACAAAACTTCCCAAACCGCGATGAGCAGCAGCAATCGACGGCTAAAACTCGGGCACGGAAGCTCTACGAGAAGATGCTGACAAAATATGGCTGCTGTGTGATGGACGACGAAACGTATATTTTCACCGGCAAGAGCAAGTTCGATGTGGACGACAAATTTAAGAAGAAGAAAATGTCGAAGTTCGCCTCCAAATATCTCCTTTGGCAGGCCATCTGCTGTTGCGGACTGAGGAGTGAGCCTTTCGTGACAAAGGGCACAGTAAATGGCGAGATCTACAAATCTGAGTGTCTCTGCATCATGCCACTATTGTAAAAGTGTCCTGGAGTGGTATGAGGCCAATTCTGTCCATTTTGTTCCAAAGGATATGAACCCGCCAAACTGTCCGGAGCTGCGCCCGGTGGAGCAGTACTGGGCAATAATGAAGCGGGAACTTCGGAAGAGCAAGAAGACAGTCAAAGACGAGAGAAGGACATGTTGAGAAAATGGAAAAAAAAACTGAGAAACTGGTACCGGATGACACTGTAAAGACTTGATGGAGGGCATCAAGCGAAAATGCGTTCAATTTTATACTCAAGGCTCCATCGATTAACTTTTCTTTAGATTTTTGAAGTAAAAATATGTATAAAACTACCCTAAAATTTTGGTTTGATTCTAAACATTATAAGAAAATTGGCATGACATTTTCGGTGTCGCAATAATTTCGTGTTCGCCCCTTAGTACAAGAATTTCTCGAGTTGTGTTTGTAATTGGACAAATAGGGTAAATGATCTTGGTTTGTCCAGTCGAAAATATGATCATGGTTTGCCCACTTTTTTGAATGCTCTAATTCAGCGCTCCCGTGTCAAATAAGGCCTTCGAATGTTTCGAAACATATAAATGAAATTGTGAAACATGATTTATAGTAGTTTGATAGTATATTTTTACGAAATCACATGTTTTAAAGGATTATAAAATACACCTTCTATTTGTGTCATTGCGCCCCTCATTCGAGCTAACTTTTAATCGATCACCAGATGATTATTTGGTACGTATTCAGACCTTTTCTGGATTACAACACTTATAAATATTGTAAACATCATGCTTGCTCACCATTTGTATCGGATTTACATAGCTAAATCATTAAATTAACGCATTTTGATGAACTCAATTCTGATCATGAGTTGTCCAATTCAATAATGTTGTTTTGTCCACATGATTTCTATGGCAACCGCTTGGCGCGCTGCAGTTTGTTTGTGTTTGTTTATGGTGTGCTTCGCGTATAGCAGAAGTATGGTTTTTCTGTGTTGATTGTGTTGAGGTGAACACTTCTAAAATGCCCAGGAAAAGGCAATATTCTGAAGAAAGCCTAAATTATGAATGAATCAATATGATGACAGTAAACTCAAGCAATGATAAATGCAACATCTAATTGTGAATTCGAATGTTTTCATTCAAAAATGGAGATTTCTAAAACCGGACAAACCATGATCATTTTTTTGGGCAAACCATGATCAGAGGTGGTCAAACCATGATCATAATTCTTCTTTAAGGAAAATCGTTAAAAAACATAAAAATTTGAATAATTTCAACACCTTATGGTAGTATTAGCAACTAGAGACTTGGGGCTTTTCAACAAACCCAAACTCGTATCGATTATGTGTGATTTTCATGAAGAAAAATCGATTTGCATTTACTAGTTGCGTAAAAACACCCCAAATTGGACAAACCAAGATCATTTACCCTACCTATTTTAATACAAAAAGTCAAATGCGCACCTTTGTCTCATAGTGGCGGCAAAAATGCGCACTTATTGAATTGAACTTCTGAGATAACTTATACCGAAAATAAATGGTTTATCATCAGAAGCGGGAGAAGCATCATTACTAAAGAGTGTAAGCACCGTCCAGTAGGCAGGAGGGGGTGTTCTATGGTTTTTTATGGGTGGGGAAGAGCGGGTGTTAGGTCGAACATATCGCGTGGAAATTTCTGAGAGGGAGGAGACTGACAATATAAGATATCCGAAAATGTCCAACATTTGAAACAGAATTCGTTTTTATTGACAAACTAGCTGACCCGGCCAACTTCGTCCCACCCATAATTGATATATTGATATAAATCATTTCGAACACTTAAGTTCCCACAGAAATTATTTTTATGTACGTAATCTATACTTGCGGTATATAATTTCTTTTTTGACATATAAACCTGATGTAGACTAAGACCCATCAGTCCTGATACTGACTGTTTTAATCCGTTTCTCCGTTCTTGAGTTAAATCGTGAGGAACGGACACCAAATCATTTCTATTTATATAGATCAAGTTTATAAATACATAGTTACCTTCACTTGATTTATTTGAAACTCATTGTAGAAAAAAAACAATATTTCTTCGAAGTTTATTGTGAAAACATAAACATAAACGAAACATAACCGTTATTGAATTGAATGCATGGTGAAAATAAAAACATTTTGACGTGGGACTACGTCTAACCGGAATATATGGAGGGTAAAATGAAAACCTAAACACAGAACATGCAGGAAAAAATGAAAGATTTCGAATGCTTATAGCTCGAACATTTCGTACTGGATAGGAGAGATGTTTGCATCACTTGGTAGGGAATATTTCTACGTATCTATCGCAACTAACAAAATGTTGTTTTTCATTAGATAAACAATTGAATAACTGTAAAATATTAGGCGTACGCCCTAACTGCATCATTTTGATTGGCCCGATTTACGGTTTCCCTAACACAGCCATCAAAACCAAGCAGCCTTGGGGAAATCGGCATTGCAAATACATGAAAATAGGGGGACTTTTGTTCTCATCGAAAAATGTTCCCTAACACAGACTTTAAAACCAAGCAGCGAAATCGGCATTGCAAACACACGAAAGAGCCTAGAGGCGAATGAACTGAAAAGTTTAAACCCTCTTAAAGCCAAAAAGAAGAAGAAGAACACACGAAAGTAGGGGGAGCTTTTGTTCCCACCGAAATGTGTTCCCTAATAGAGATTTCTAAACCAAGGTGCCTGGAGAAATCGGTATTTCAAATTCATGCAAGTCGGGGGTATTTTTGTTCCGACTGGAATGTGTTTCCCTAACACAGACTTCAAATCCATGGAGCGTGGGGAAATCGGCATTGCGAATTCATACAAATCGGGGGTATTTTTGTTCCGATTGAAATGTGTTTCCCTAACACAGACTTCAAAACCGAGGTTTCTGGGGAAATCGGCTCTGCAAATAAATGCAAACTGCGAGTACTTTTGTCCTCGCTTGCCTTTGTGCAGAGTGGAATATGTCTGTCCTAACATGATCTTCTAAACTTAGGAACCTGGGAAAATCGTGCAAACACTAGAAGCGAATGAACTTCCCAGTTCCAAGCAAATTCGAGATTCGAGAAGTATGTACACTTTTGGGATGTAAACTTCAGAGGGAAATGTAAAATAAAATAATCGTTTGATAATTTTTTTTTGTCTTTATTGGAAAGATTTTCAGCCTTAGGCTGGTTCATCAAACGTTTGATAATTCTTCCGTACATATATTTTGTTCTAGTCATCATACCAAACGTAAAAGGTCCGTCATTAAATTTACTTGTAACGAAGAACAATCAATCACAATAAATGAATTGACTTTACACGGCATTTGTTCATTTTTTTCACTCACAGAGCAAATATATTGAACTCAATTGAATTTGGAAACTGTTTCATTCAATCAAGAATTTAATCAATACAAACGAATGATTGCCTAGCTAAGGTAGTTCCACGTGAACCTTGCGGTTATATCATAGATATAACCCACTCATTTTTTCAGAGAAAAACGCTAAAGCGAACTTTTACCTCACAGCCACTGCGTACCTTTGCCCCACAAGCAATTTTCGAACTAATCGAATTTGAAAAAAATTCTTGAACTTTTTCACAAAAACGAATACGCACTATCATCTACTATAAAATGAAGATTTCCTTGACAGTGTAGTTTCGAACTTTCCAGTTATTTTAGGTAAGTCAATCGTCATCTCCAAAACTGAAAAAAATAGATTAAAACATCGCAAAACTCTTTTTACCTCATAACTTAGTAATGTATCAAGTGAATACACTGTTGTATAATTTTTATGCTCGTTTGCTTCAAAAAGGCCAATGCGGACTTTTGCCCCGCACTACTCTACCGCTTTTCTTAAATGGCCACGATTTCGCAGAGTATTGTAATTTAATTTTGGTGGGTCAGGCACGATACCACTATTTTTCAAAATTTGTTCAATTTAAAGGGTTTTCTAATAAAAAAAAATGAGTGGGTTATATCTATGATATAACCGCAAGGTTGACGTGGAACTACCTTAGCTTAGCAATCATTCGTTTATATTGATTAAATTCTTGATTGAATGAAACAGTTTCCAAATTCAATTGAGTTCAATATATTTGCTCTGTGAGTGAAAAAAATGAACAAATGCCATGTAAAGTCAATTCATTTATTGTGATTGATTGTTCTTCGTTACAAGTAAATTTAATGACGGACCTTTTACGTTTGGTATGATGACTAGAACAAAATATATGTACGGAAGAATTATCAAACGTTTGATGAACCAGCCTAAGGCTGAAAATCTTTCCAATAAAGACAAAAAAAATTATCAAACGATTATTTTATTTTACATTTCCCTCTGAAGTTTACATCCCAAAAGTGTACATACTTCTCGAATCTCGAATTTGCTTGAAACTGGGAAGTTCATTCGCTTCTAGTGTCTGCACGATTTTCCCAGGTTCCTAAGTTTAGAAGATCATGTTAGGACAGACATATTCCACTCTGCACAAAGGCAAGCGAGGACAAAAGTACTCGCAGTTTGCATTTATTTGCAGAGCCGATTTCCCCAGAAACCTCGGTTTTGAAGTCTGTGTTAGGGAAACACATTTCAATCGGAACAAAAATACCCCCGATTTGTATGAATTCGCAATGCCGATTTCCCCACGCTCCATGGATTTAAAGTCTGTGTTAGGGAAACACATTCCAGTCGGAACAAAAATACCCCCGACTTGCATGAATTTGAAATACCGATTTCTCCAGGCACCTTGGTTTAGAAATCTCTATTAGGGAACACATTTCGGTGGGAACAAAAGCTCCCCCTACTTTCGTGTGTTCTTCTTCTTCTTTTTGGCTTTAAGAGGGTTTAAACTTTTCAGTTCATTCGCCTCTAGGCTCTTTCGTGTGTTTGCAATGCCGATTTCGCTGCTTGGTTTTAAAGTCTGTGTTAGGGAACATTTTTCGATGAGAACAAAAGTCCCCCTATTTTCATGTATTTGCAATGCCGATTTCCCCAAGGCTGCTTGATTTTGATGGCTGTGTTAGGGAAACCGTAAATCGGGCCAATCAAAACGATGCAGTTAGGGCGTACGCCTAATATTTTACAGTTATTCAATTGTTTATCTAATGAAAAACAACATTTTGTTAGTTGCGATAGATGCGTAGACATATTCCCTACCAAGTGATGCAAACATCTCTCCTATCCAGTACGAAATGTTCGAGCTATAAGCATTCGAAATCTTTAATTTTGTCCTGCATGTTCTGTGTTTAGGTTTTCATTTTACCCTCCATATATTCCGGTTAGACGTAGTCCCACGTCAATATCTTTCAATATATCGAAGCTTTGCCTTGAGGTTTTGAGGTATAAACATTTTTAATATTAGATTCAATTTTCGAGTTAGATTTTTTAACGGTGTATTCAAAATATTATTTTTCCTAAATAGTCCATTGATTTCTCAACATTCCTTTCCTTCCCCTGGTGACTGTAAGGATTTGGGCGGCGTCGTAATTGACTATTTAAGGTTGGAAAGCTGGAATGAGAATGGTATGCTATTCCCAAGCGTCATGTAGCCGTGGACTGGCCGATCCTCTAAAAGCGCGCAGCTTAAGCGCCACTCCCGAAGGAGGCTGCCCGCCAAGATCGATTTTGCCCCCCGGTTGAGACTCCCTGTAAGGGCGAGTTCATGTACTCTACTTCCGAAATAGAAGTACGGATCGCTCCAGCCAGGCCACGGAACTCCAAAACGAAACATTCAATTAGACCCCCATCAATCGAATTCAAGCTTCAAAGAAATCGGTAGATTTCACTCGTACCCGATTAATTCTCATCATAGGCCAGGCTGCTACCTGTCCATAGAGAGCGCCAAAAACACTGGAAAGACTTATTGTCCCACATAAAACGAAAAACGATCGCGATACAATTTATAATGTGCAACATAAAAGACTTTCACAGTATCAAAGCTTTAGTCTGTACTAATATTCGATAACTAAATATATTTGTATTTTAACACCGTTTAATTAAACATTACATAAATGATATTGTAACATGCATTTATTCGATTAATCCTGCTATCCTATTATCTTCCATTCGAATTATAGCTTGAAAGCTTTCTATGAGAGGTGTGTGCGTGAAATTGAGCTTTTGTTGCCCCGGGGTCTTTTGATTCTATTGAGCGCTTTGTGTGGAGGGGTCAACAATGACGCCCATCAATTCCATTTGGCTTTTGACAAAAAAATCTCGGACGCGATCTTCTTCTCGCCGTCCGGTTCATCCCGACTTAGGGCAATAGATAAAAAACTCCGTGACGTCCTCACCGGACGTCACCCTCCGTACAAAAGCTAGCTTGAAACGGACTCACCAGCTATTGACTTGAAATTGTTGACTGCTGCTGATGATTAGTTTCCTACGGGCGATATTGTTGTCCCTGCTGCGGATGATGATGACGGGCTCTCCGAGTCAGCGAATTATCTTCGCGATGAAGTGGCTATTCCTTACTGCCTGCGGGAGAATAGGTAGCTGTGCGATGGAATATTAGCACATAGCACATTTGATCGCCAACGTAAAGAAAAGTTCAAATCACCTGTGATTCGTAAGCACACACACGCACAACACGTTACTTCCTAATCACTGCATCTCATTTTAACATAGACCTTACGAACAAAGATTTTGAAAAAAAAGGACGAGTTTACCTTTTTGGAATTAATCAAACGAGCACGCGCACTTCCACTATTTTCCGCAGTCACGAACAAAGTAAGCGCGCCTAGACATCCTCAGATCAGGGAAAGTGAAATCAAACGTACTTACAGGAAGTATGTCATTTCCCAAAATCTTGTCGGCTATCCTCGGAAATCTGAAGATTGTCATTGGCCGAATCATTCTGATTTCGGAAAACCTTATTCCAACCTTCACTCCCCCCTTCCGTACGTAGCAGCTTCCCTGAACTCTATAACATGGGAATCTCTCCCAGGCTCTCTCCTGAAGTTAAGACAAAACGCTTTACGCCGTTTGAAGATCGACTCAGCCCATCTGCGTTGTTATCTACCTTAGGGCAAATACATATGAGAGTATTTTTTTTTTTAATTCGTTTATTTTTACAGGCTCAGTTACTTAAGTTTAAAGGAGCCGAATTCTTAAATATAATTTTAAAACTATATATATAAACAATTTTCTTACATCTATGGTTAGTAAGGTGGAAAACCGATTACTCGCGGTGTACTCGAGTTTAGGAGGGTGACATATTTTTAGGAGAAGGATGGGATATAAGGAAATTGTAACAATGTTGATGAACACTCAATTCTTAAATCTATTCGTATATCTATAGTTTATTTACATTTCAACTTATTCTACTATTTATAGCAAGGGGACGAATTACCCGCAAAGGAAGGAAAGGAGGGTATAAGGATGTAGGGGCAATCACACACGAAGATCTATAGCTTTAAGGAAAACATATATATGGGACATGTAATCAAGGTCTAATCGAGCCAACACATCTCTCACCGGCACATTGGGCTGTCTTCCTCGGGCCCGAAGGGAGTTTTTTAAATTCGATCTGGCGACCAGATACACCTCGCACGACCAAACAATGTGCTCGATGTCGTGATAACCTTGGCCACAAACGCAGAGATTGCTGCTGGCAAGATTGAAACGGAAGAGTAGTGCATCTAACGAACAGTGATTGGACATGAGTCGGGAGAAGGTGCGAATAAAGTCCCGACTCAAGTCCAGACTTTTGAACCACGGTTTGAGGCTAACCTTAGGGATAATCGAGTGAAACCACCGGCCCAATTCATCTTCATTCCACTTGCGTTGCCAGTTAGCGATGGTATTTTTGCGGACTAAAGAATAAAATTCATTGAAGGCGATTTGACGCTGATAAATATCGCCTTCAATTGCACCTACCTTTGCTAATGAGTCAGCCCTCTCATTACCCGGAATGGAGCAATGTGAAGGGACCCAGATAAAGGTAATGACATAACAGCGTCTGGATAAAGCATTCAAAATTTCTCGTATTCTCTCAAGGAAGTACGGCGAGTGCTTTTCCGGCCTCACTGAACGGATAGCTTCGACAGAGCTAAGACTATCCGTTACAATGTAATAGTGTTCAACAGGTCGTGAGGCGACGCTGTCCAGCGCCCAATGAATTGCTGCCAATTCAGCAATATACACTGAGCAAGGATTCCGAAGACTGTGTGAGGTGCTAAAAAATTCGTTGAACACTCCAAATCCTGTGGACTCGTTTATAGTGGACCCATCAGTAAAGTACATATTATCACAATTGATACCCCCATACTTTTCATCGAAGATAAAAATATTTTATAGTGCTGGTCGCTACAGTCATTCGGTGTGCTCTTTGTACAATTTCCGAGTTACGATTCTCTGGGCGTGAGCCTCTTTTACCAGTTTCCGCACATCAAGTAAACTAAAAAATACGAAACAGCAAAACTACTGTATCACGATACAAATTTAGTTTGTATCTAAACAAAACACGGGTAACCTTGCGTGCTGTTTCTTGCTGTGTATTATGAAAGAGTGACAAGAATACCACAATTGCGAGTGTGGAACTCGAGATAAGATAAGCCAACTCGAATAATACGTTACTTGAGCAAACAAACAGACGCTGCCACCAGACAGTGTTGATTTAATTATTTGCGCTACTACCGGAAGGATTCGAATCGAGTGCCCAACCTTTTCTGCTCGTTAGCTCATCAAACAAAACTTTTCCTTTCGATAATCGACATTTTCATTTGGACGGATTTGTCAACACAAACAGAGGGCACATGAAAACTTTTCCATCGCCAGTCAGAGTAAATGCGAAATGGGTAGCCTTCCCATTGGAAACCGAGGAACAATTCAGCAGATGGGCAGAGAAAGAGAGTAGCTTGTTTCGATACTTGGAGGTAGCAACCTCCGTTCAAATGGGGGGATTGGTTGGAGCCGCCAGGAGTTTGCCATGGGTCCACTGCAGATAGAGCATTTGGAATTTTATGGCACGGAATGGATTTTTCTGTTGTTTTCTTCTCTTCGATAAATTGAAATAATTGCTCGGGGACGCGCAAAAGGGGTATCAGATTGAATTGAATTTCCGGAGCCTAGTCGTATACGCAAACCATTTCGTTCGGAGAAAAACAATGTTTGAATTTGCCTTCCATTTGCGGGATTATTTGGGACCGAAAATCATGCCAATTCATCAATCAATTCGTTATGCGCTATTAATGTTCAAGAACAGCTCCCACCGTCATTCTTCAAGTGTCTATCAATTAGCTGAAGAAAAAACAAATGATAGAAAGAATATTTAATTTCAATGATGAGACCATCGATTGTTGTTTTATTATTGTGCGTGTATGGCACCCTCTATTTTTACACTCCGATTGATTTTTTTTTTCGGAAAATCACATCAAGCCTTCGTCGTATTTCTATGCCAACGTTTCAGTTCACTACCGCGCGACGTCATCGGACCGTGTTTTAGTAGCTTGGGATACGATGATTCCGAGCTGTAGTGGATTGTGCTTCGAATCTGGGAACGCGGTCGTCAAAGTGGCGTGCGGAATTGGCGTGTTTTCAACGCGATTTTTTTTTCTCTTTCAGCATAGGACATTGCATCGCGAGTCGAGGTAGAAAAAAAAACATACAACGCTTGCCAAATTGTGCGGTACCGTTAGCATCAGCAAGCCGATGGGGATAGTAGTGCTCTGCGGGTAACGTGGTGTTGAGATTTCACGTTTGTTTGGGTAAAACGTCGCGTTAATGAGAGTTGAATTCGCACAGACAGTGACGGCGGCTCCCAATCAAGGTCAATGCTGATGAGCGCGGGCACGTCTTGCACTGGTGGCGTGTATGTATTTCAGGGCTTAGGTCGTTCGAGTTCGATGTGGTTGGTTTGAGAAATATCGCGCCGCCAGCTGTTCGGTGCAGCGAGGTGTGAAAACAGCGTCATCGGCAGGAGTGCCAGATCACCGAAAATGTTCGTCGATCTACAGATTTGCTCGATTTTATCTGGATCCATCGGCTACGGAATTTAATGGAAAATTAATTTGTTTACGATGAATGTTGTATCATTCTCTTCAGGTAAATACATTATGCCTTTCCCATAAAAAACTTCGTCCGTATTGACAAAAAAGCTGGGACAGTTGAAGCAAATTTTTCATCAGCCAAATTGGTCGCAATACTCATCTTTAGGACCACAAACACTCGTTAATGATGATTTTGTGGACCGCAAAAAATGTAAAAATGGGAGGTGTCTAAGACATGTCAGCATTGTTTACGTAGGACTACAAAATTTTTGCCGGCTCGGTTCGTCACTCGGAACACGGCTTTACTTCCAATCCGAAGAAAAAATGTCGGGAGTAGTGATGTCTAAATTTTTCATTTATTCGATTATCGATTAATCGTTGGGGAATTTTTCAATATTCGATTCATTCGAATAATTGTTTTTCAGTATTCGATTAATCGAGCGAATATTTATTTTTGTAATAATCACGTATCACGTTGTCATTCTGGTCGCGTGGTCTATCGGGTTGTCGATGTTTAAAGGATGTTCGATTAAAAAATTATATAGCCCAATTCTTAACCTAAAAATGCGTCAACCTTGAGAAAGATTCCTTTTTTTTATTAATCGCGATTACAGTGGCAATTATTCGATGTATTCATATTTTGGTTTTGAATTATTCGATACAAAATAACTCGATTATAATTTCAGATATTCGATTATTTGAATTAATCGAACGATTAACCGACGTCTCTAGTCGGGAGTGAGAATTGAACTATATTTTATAGGAATTCTTTACAGACATTGTTCTTTATAGGAACATTATACAAATTTAGGTGGTCCCCATGGCCTTAGTGGTAAGCGTTGCGCTTGCCACTTGGGGCTTCGGATTCGATTCCCGTTCGGGTCAGAAATTCTATCGTCATAGATCTTTTTTATGGCTTGCACTGGTATAGGGGAACTGTTTAGGGTGTGATGGGATGAGCATTGGGCATTGCCAGTCCCCAAGAAAAGTCACAAAAACCCGGAAACAGCTCCTCTAAGCGAATTGACGCCGCTATAAGCGCCTCTGTTCAGTCCTGGTGGTATTCGGGACGTAAAGCAGTAGTAACAACATTCGGTACCGATGCCCGCGACGGTACAATCTTACGTGACTGGAACAAGCAGATGTCGCCGAAAACTACGCACATTCGCTTGAAGCTGCGCTGCCGGAAGAGGAACAAATTAACGAAACTCCTTATGAGGGCTGTTGGAGCATGATTAAAACAGCCATAAACAGCGTAGCGGAGAACATCCTAGGACAAGTGGAACGAAGACGACGGTACGAGTGGTTCGATGATGAGTGTGAGCAAGTGTTACAGGAGAAGAACGCTGCGCGGGAGCTCATGCTGCGTCAAGCTACCCGTCAGAACGTGGAACGATATAGACAGAAGTGGAGACAGCAAACCCAACTCTTCCGGGAAAAGAAGCGCCGCCAGGAAGAGGAAGAGTGTTCTACCAGAAACTCAATGCATCCCGAAAAGGCTTCGTGCCGCGAGCAGAAATGTGTCGGAATAAGGATGGGAGTATACTGACGAACGAACGTGATGTGACCGGAAGGTGGAGGCAGCACTTCGATGAACACTTGAATGGCGTACAGGCAGAGGCAGAGAAAATGACGATGGAAGCGATTACGTTGGTGCAGTAAATAATGAAGAGGTACCACCCCCAACGATAGGTGAAGTAAGGAATGCTATTAAATAGTTGAAGAACAACAAATCAACTGGCAAAGATGGTATCGGAGCGGAACTTATCAAGATGGGCCCGGAAAAATTGGTTAGTTATCTGCATCGGCTGATTGTCAGAATTTGGGAAACAGAACAACTACTAGAATAACTACAGGAGTGGAAAGATGGGGTTTTTTGCCCTATTTTCAAGAAACTAGACTGTGAAAACTTTCGTGCAATCACCGTCCTGAATGTCGCCTATAAAGTGCTTTCCCAAATCATCCTACTTCGTCTATCGTCACTGACAAACAGATTCGTGGGAGGTTATCAGGCCGGCTTCATCGAAGGTCAGTCTACTACTGACCAATTCTTCACCTGTTTTGAGACGAGCGGCGTTTAACTTGCGTGGTACGATTTTCAATAGATTCAGTCAATTCATCTGCTTCGCTGATGACGTAGACATTGTCGGCAGAACATTTGAGACGGTAGCTGAACATTACACCAGACTTAAGCACGAAGCAGAGAGAATTGGACTGAAAACCAATGCGTCTAAAACCAA
This sequence comes from Toxorhynchites rutilus septentrionalis, assembly GCF_029784135.1. Classification (NCBI taxonomy): domain Eukaryota; kingdom Metazoa; phylum Arthropoda; class Insecta; order Diptera; family Culicidae; genus Toxorhynchites; species Toxorhynchites rutilus. Next base: position 84,818,097 of record NC_073745.1, read on the forward strand.
ATACATGCTGGCTTTCGGATCCGAGCACGACAGGACCCGATTAGGGTGTAGTGTAATGATCGACGGCAATGAGTTCGAGGCAGTGGACCAATTTGTCTACCTTGGCTCAATGGTAACGTCTGACAATGATACCAGCCGCGAGATCCGGAGACGCATTATCAATGGGAGTCGTACCTACTATAGTCTCCATAAACACTTAAGGTCAAACAGACTTAGCAGTCGTGCGAAATGTTCCCTGTACAAAACGCTCATAAGACCGGTTGTCCTCTAAGGGCACGAGACGTGGACAATACTCGTAGAGGACCTGCGAGCACTCGGAGTCTTTGAACGGCGGGTGTTAAAAACCATCTTCGGCGGTATACAGGAGGACGGCGTATGGAGGCGAAGGATGAACCACGAGCTCACGCGACTCACCGGCGAACCCAGTATCCAGAAAGTGATCAAAGCTGGAAGGATACGCTGGGCAGGACATGTTGCAAAAATGGTGTTCATCGGGAATCCGGCTGGTACGAGACGACGAGGAGCACAACGAGCAAGGTGGTTAGACCAAGTGGAGCATGACATGGTGAGCAAGGGGTGCCCGCTGAATTGGAGGGAGATAGCCACGAACCGAGTTAATTGGGGAAAAATTGTGAATCGGGCCATGTTGTAAAGACGTTAAGCCAAAATGAATAAAATTGTGAATCAGGCCATGTTGTAAAGACGTTAAGCCAAAATAAATAAATAAATACAAATTTGTAGAAATTTAAGAACGAAATTCTTTACTACAAACATTCGGTAGCGTTGGCACGGACCAAAGAGTAAATGCTCTCACTGAGTGAGGGTTGCGGATTTCACGGAGCAAGAAAACGCCAGTTTAAGCAGAAAGTTCTACTCTCATACTCTCAGCATTAACATGTACTGTTGATCGCTCGCTGTATAGAGCGACATTGAAAAACTGAACTTATTGAATACCCAAGTAGTTTCATCTCTCAGAAAATTACATCTTCAACGCTCCCAAAAACAACGCCCCAAATAACACGCAGAACGGTAACAAAAAATCGGAACCAAATCGGTTGTGTTGTGGTAATGTAGTTGTGACAGCAACCGCAGCGGAATAAATTTTCACATTCTGTTTTTCACCGAAGCACCCAACTCTCAGTATTGAAAAATGAAATCTCACCAATGAGTCATTCACGATTTATCAGTCGTCCAGCCAGTTGCAAAGAGGCTTTTCAAATGGCTTTCCACAAAGACGAGTATTTAGTTCAGTTTTCCAAATTGGCTTTTGGCGAGTGAGCTGAGAAATTGTAAAGTCTCTACAATTCAAAACATCATGATAATCATCACCAATTAATCCGAACATATTCCTAAATTCACAAAGCTCTCTTCCAGCAAAAAAAAAACACCAATCCGCTTTTTATTACTTTGATATTATTATAGAATACAAAAATAATTCTTCAGTCGAAAGTTTTGGTGTAGGTTATATCACTGTTATGATTTTGTTCATGCTCGGGGTTACCTTCTCAGGTTTCCCAAAGTTAACACTACGCCGTAGCGATTGAAGTTGATAAAAGTACGTGCGATCAATGATAGAATATATAATTGATTTAATTGATTTGACAGGTCTTCCTTCTTAGGATAGCTAAAGATAATGTCTGTCACCTGGCGATTCTCGGATTTTCGTTTCGTCGAATGGTCGCTGGTTCGCGTTTACATAATCACATAACTTACCTCAGTGAATACTGATCCATACCTCTTCCCACTAACTTTAACCCACTATCCTTTTCATGAGAATCGCTAGGGAACCACGCTATAGAGGCGACCCTTCTGGCGGTGAATATCATACTAACATTCCTTCTCTTCCTCTGGTGACTGTAAGGACGTGGCCGGCGTCCGAAACTTGCACAATGAGAATGATTTGCTACTCCAAAGCTTCATTCAGTGTGTTCTTTGTGCAATTTCGCTGGTTCAGGTCAATCACGGAGAGCATCTACGAAATGTACAGTCTACCCAAGCTCAAGCTTAAGCTCATTCTTGTTATCGCGAGAAGAACACACGATTGCCAATTCACGTATTGCACACAGTATGTACCGCGAACATTCTTCTCATGCTAGACGCAGTGTGGCTCCAGGAGATAATATGTCTGTTCCCCACCACCGTTATCTATTTAATAGCGTCTACAATTAACAATTTGTTCGTGCGATTCAATCATACACAAACAATCTCCAACTAACGGTATGGAAACCGACACTATACGTACTATTTGATATTTCTACTCTGCTTTGCTTCTGGCCGTCAGTGTAAACTTTGCACTATGCAGTGTTTTATGCATATTCTGAGGCGTAAAATTTTGAACGTTCGTTCAACTCAGTAGCAAAATAAAAACCGATGCTTTGCATAGAGCAAAACCGCTGACATCAGCATTGAGAAAGACTGCCATCTGCTAGCTGGAGCGATAGTGTTTTTTTCCCTGCATTATAGTGGCTTTCAATATTTTGGTTGGCTCGTCACTCGGAACACGGCTGTACTTCTATTCCGAAGGTGGAATGTCAGTAGTGAGAATTAAACTCGTAATCTTTAGCGTGAGAAGTAGGATATTAACCACTACACCAGAGCGCCTCCACAAGTTGCGAGATTGTGACTTGAATGATGTTGATGTTTTGAGGTTTCAGAATTTTCCAGTTCAATCGCCTCAAGGCCAATTTAAAAAAAAAACTAAACTGAACTCTCGGCATTCAGAACAGCCATTTGGAAAGCGGGCTAAAATCGCAATGTTTTCTCTATCCACATCGTCCGTAGAAAACACGCTGCATTTTCATTTCGGGTAAGTGAGCAAGCACACGAATGGGCAGAATAAATGTATGAGAAAACAGGAATGTTTTCAAATTTCTGTAATTGACACCAGGAAATCGTAATGTAAAGCATATCATACAAATCTCGTAGAATATCCGACTCGGTTAGTATGCAGATCATCCAAATATGGTCGCAGCAAAAATAGTTAACGTTAAAACTATTTTATAAAAACGAGCCCTATTTACTGACTTGACACCTTTGCTGAAAGACGTAAAAGACGTAAAGTAACACCAGGTGGGCCAACCAGAACGAGCCAGAGGGCCGCAGGTAGAGAATAGCTGCCATAGATAGAAACAGGTCGTAATCATTAGGGTGTCAGACCCTGACTATAAGTCTATATGACTATAAGACTATAAGTGACTCAAGTCATCATCCGCTTCAGAAATTTGTCAATTTAATTTTTCACATCGGTTCGCGGATGTAAATCCGGTTCATGAGGGGTTTATCCGTTATCTCGTAGGTGCAAACCCATACGTCGAGCTTTTCTTGAATCCAGTCTAGCTGAAATAGCTCCAAACGTTTTTAGTGCTTACATTCTGTCAAATATATACCGGGAATTTGTGTTTTCAAAGAAAATGTATTATTTATCATCTAATTATCTTATTATCGCCTTCAAAATAGACCCCTTCTGGAACGATACACTTTTCTAACGAAAAATCCAGTCATCGAAACACTTTTCATGGCTGTATTCAGGAATTGTCTTCATTTCACGTAGTGAATTCGTTTTTATCTCTTCAATGCTGTCAAAACGGGACCCACGAAGCGGTAATTCAAGTGTCGTAATAGGAAAAAGTCGCATCCATGTCTCGTCGCCAGTAATTATACGTTGGATGTACGTTGGATCAGAATTTGATCGTTCAGGCAAGTTTCGAGCCACTTGATTGCGATTAAATTTTGAAAGAAATGAGTTCTTTTGGCTCAAAACATCAACCAAAATATGATTAACGGTCTACTGAGAGATGTTTAATTCACGGACTAGTTTAAATGACGGACTAACTTAAATGACGATTTCCGAGCACTTTCCCCTTTATTCCTTCGATATTTTCATCAGTTGTGTCCTTGACGTGGCGAATAGTCCATCTCTTCTCGGTCGTCTTTGAATGTCTTATACCATTTATATACCAATAGTTGAGGTAACCATATGTATTCTGCAATATTTTTAACCTTTCGGCTCAAGAAATTTTGTTTGCATCACAACATTTTGCACAATATCTTTACCCAAAAGAATTATTCATATCAAAAATAACCAAGTAAAAAAAAACTTGTTCCTAACGACACTGTGAACAAACTGAATGACAGATCGAGCTTAAAATTGACAATAGTACCAACTTAAAAACAAATTATGGTAGATTGTGTTCAACACAAGACCGCATTGTGGACGTAGAACCACGCTGTTATTTTATTCAATTCGCTTGTCTATAATTTCGGTTATCATTTTAGAATACAGCGAAATTTTAGAAAAAACAGTTTGTAAAACAGTTTGGTCACTCTAAAATATTTTTTGTTATAGAATCAGTTGACAATAATTGCTTGATAATTATTTCTGCCCCTCGCAGAAACATACATAAGCTGATCGTATGTCGCGATTTGTTTCATGTCAATGCGTTGAAAATTCATTTCGAATGCTATTCCGGTTAGCTTTTGCATCAGCACCATTATTCCACAAAACAACAATTATAACAATACTTGCAAGTATCAAATAACAAATTGCCTCATGTCGCACATACACTCTGTCCAGCTTCTATAAGACCACCCTGATTCTATTTCGTTACAACACCAATAGTAAGAATTTCAGCCAGATACAATCATACATTGTTGAATGCCTAGAATAAAGTATATTTAACGTCAATTTCGGTGAAAAGAGTTGTCCGTTTATTTATTGTGCTCAAATATGATAATTTCAGCTGTCCAGTCTCTATAAGACCATTCCAAAATTCATGAATATTACCAATGAAAAATTCAAAACGATCGGTTGATTTACATGTCAATAATTAGCAACCTTGTATAGGGTAACTTTTTGAATTTTTTGGGTCGATTTTTTTCCATACATTCATTGGCACACTACTATACAGCCATTCCATGCCAAACCGATATAGTGATTCTCAGATTTTCGTCAAAAGTGGTAGTTTTGTCCTTTATCGCAAATTATGAGACCCTTATTTTTTTATTTCGCATTTTCGTCAAAAACGGCTTTTTTCAAAAATTCATAACTTTTGAACTACTAGACCGATTTAGATGATCGATATATCAAATTAAAGCCAATCATCTGGTCTTTTTTGTGAAATAATATGTGAAAAATCCTCAGTTTTCCAGAAAAAGTATAAAATACTATAGCGCCTTTGGTCCCGAGACTATGAAAACAATAAAAAACGAATACAATCAATAATAACGAGAAAATACTTCAAATTTTCTGCAGGTATAGTATTTTTTCAAAAAAGACCAGGTGATTGCTTTAATTTGATACGTCGATCATTTAAATCGGTCTAGTAGTTCAAAAGTCATGATTTTTTGAAAAAAGGCCATTTTTTGGTAAAAATGCGAAAAAATTGATTTTTTGGACCACCCTAAAAAGGAAATGGTTACCCTAACAAAAAAATAAAAAATACGGGTCTCATAATTTGCGATAAAGAACAAAACTACCACTTTTGACGAAAATCTGAGAACCACTATATCGGTTTGGCATGGAATGGTATAACAAGTCGATTGTTGAAGGAATTTCGTGAATACATCAAGAAATGACTGAGCAATAAGCACTCAAGGATCAATCTGGCGTAGTGGTAACATCCATACCTCTCACGCAAAGGTCAATTCTCACTCCTGACATTCTTCCAAAAATGGGAGTAAAAAGTGACGAACCAGCCAAAAGCGTTAAAAAGTCACTATAATAGAGATAAAAAAAAATAAGCACTCAAAACTGGACAATTTTTGTGACGTAACCGATGTTCAGTTGTCTAGTTTGTATCCTCAATATGTTCCCAAAAAAACATAATCCTACATCAAAAAAAGGAATTGATCCTACATCAAAAAAGGAATGATTTCCCTCCTGAATATAAAACAATCACATAGAGAATGTGGTAATCTACTTCGTAGTTCACGTAGCTTTGCTTTAATTTACATAAAATTCTTGTAATAGTATCCAATTTGATGAAATATTTGTTCTAAAATAAGGAAATTAAGGCAACTATTCAGCAAGCCATGAATGGAGAGAAGGCCTTCTTGTGTCGATGGCCAACACTTGTGTAGCATTAAATTTTCCGATTGAATAATTTACAAAAGAAAACTTCTATAACTTAGAGCTCCTTTCGAAGGATGCAGCAGCAAGCGGTCAGCAACAGGCAGTATGTGAAGTAGAGTCGGTGCTCTCAGAAGGATTATTCCACTCCGTTGTACGATACACTGTCGAAAACACCACCAACTTTCAATATTGCAAATAAAGTTGTTCCTCTCAATTGCTGCTCTTGCATACTACGAAAATCTGTATTGGACATATTTCCAACTTGGGAATCTTTTCATTACCCTCTGCAATTATAATGAATATTCCAGCAGCAACAGGCAACTGATTACAACGAGCGGAGAGCTATACTCATCGAAATTATCAACGCTGCTGCGAAGGAGGTTGCGCAGGCGAGGCACTGATTAATGATGGCACAATGATTAACGGGATTCTGGAACGCTCTAATCTCCGACCTCCGAATGGTTTGGTGGTGATTAAACAAAATCTCTTTTTAGATGCAAACTTTGCTGTACAACCTACGGGGGTGGCTTCCAAGGTTAGTTCTCGCTCTCCTCTCTATGTCTCCCAGGTTACCCAACTCACTCTGACGGATGTTACTAGTGATTACATTTTCCCTATCCTTGAATGGGATGGTTGTGACGACACATGCGTATTAATTTACCTTTTTCACACACATTCACACACATTCAAGGTACCAACGGGTGTTGAAGGAAACCCTTGTGTGTCATGTGCTCGTACTCCATGTCGCAGAGATAAGCAGCGGATGATGCTGCGGATTGGATTAATGGGTACGCTTGGTTATTGTTCGGTGTGGGTAACCCTCCTTGTACTCTTTAAATAAAACGGAAGCAAAAATCCGCCGTTGCCTAGGATATATGTAGCTGCCTTCTGTACCTAGCAAAAGCACATACAATATTTGCCCATTCTCTATCTGCTGAGAGTATTTTTCGCTGACGGATGCTAATGAGCGGAAAGTATCGATACATTGCGCGCGAGCTAAGGGTTGTGTTGGTGTGGTGATGTGAGATACTGTTAACTATGGGTGCTATACTCTTGCAGCTCTCGTCGCTTTTCCCGTGCAGTTTTGGGCTTCGGGCCCACGGGAACTGGGACGGCATGGATTGAGTCTGACGCGTGCGTTACCTTGACCTTCTTCTCTTACGTGCTATAGGCGTGTTGTCGATATGCTCTCTGTTATGGTGCTGTTTTCGTTCATTGCATGGGTAAGCAGCAACAGCAACAACAGAACAATACGTCAATCATCATTTATAGCTGCCATATTTCTTTTTATTTTCGTCAACATGATAATTTATAAATACTTAACGAAGTCTTCATTGAATAAAGCTCGAGTAGCGAAAAATTCAGATCTCTGACACGGATCAGAAGGGTTGGGCGTGATATTATCATATATTCATGATTTCGAAGAAAAGGAATCCGTTTCCAAAATCGTGATTTCTTGGAAATCTTGTGGCATGATATGTTTACGATCAAACCATCCGAATGAAATTCTCGACGTTAAATGTGAGCACTGATATCGTTTCCTCGAAACAGGATTGTTAATTTCGGTGTTTTTTCTTCTTGTACGTTAACAGATGGAACAGAAACAACGTTTTCCTTCTATTAAAACTCTCGCTTGCTTCCGTTTTTTTTTAAATATTCTTAACATATTTTAGCATGAATTAGCAGATGATACTGTTCAAACATCAAACGTTTCAAATGTTTCAATGAAGATACCGGATTGATTGTATTATTTCTACTTGTATGATGACGCGATCGCAATGAATTAGAGCATAGAGAAGGCAGATATAACTACAGGGCCTTTCAGATTAAACGCTCACGCAAAAAAATCGAATAGCTCCCTACGATTTTTTTTCTCGCTCCGTCGATGGTAACACTGCATTCCCCACTTCTGGACGATAATATTCGGCGACTCGTTCAGTCTGATCGGATGGTTTTTAGTGTCAAGATGTACAATTTACAAGAACGTGTATTTTTAGTGAAATCGTATTACTCGAGCAACCAAAGCCTTAATGAAACTTTGTCCTCTTATGGTAAGAATTTCAACATTTCTCGTCGTCGATTACTTCCTCCGGGGGTACGTGAAGAACCGTTGCTATGTTAATAAGCCACAAAATTTGAAGGAACTTAAGGGGGTAGTACACAATGAAAACATGGAAAAATTCAAAAAAATATTTCTGGCTTAAAATGTTCTCTGGGATGTCTACTTTACTTTGCTCCGATGCTCCGTTCCGAAGATACAAGACAATAAGTTGAACTTAGTCTTTGCGTACGGAGCGCGTTTCCAAAATTTAAAACGCGTTTTTCTCGAAACTAAGTTTTGCAAACTGGTGGGAGTTCTTCCTCCGGAACGGTCCATCCGATTTTGATGAAATAGTTTTTCCAAGATTCTCCACTAAATTTCCTGTTATCGTACGTGGGATTTTTTTAATATTTTGAAAAATACCATTTTGATGAATGTTTTTGTCTCGATTTTTGAGGCAAGAACGCAATTCTTTTACAAAAAAAAAGTCGACCGATTGATCTGAAATTTGGAACACATTTTTATCTTTGGTGTCATTTTAAAACTGCGTATTCCATGATCTTGAACCCATATTTATGGGGTTCTGAGAAAATATGAAATCCGCTATTTTGTAGTGGCCGCCATCTTGGATTTGCATTTTTTATAAATAACTGTATTCTACTAGTTAAGCTCTTTCATTTCATACCCATATTGATGGGGTTCTGAGAAAATATGTAATCCACCATTTTGTAGTGGCCGTCATCTTGGATTTACATTTTTCATAAATAACTGTATTCTACTAGTCAAGCCCTTTCATTTGATATCCATATTGATGGGGTTGATGGGCTTCTGAGAAAATATGAAATCCGCCATTTTGGATTTGCATTTTTCATAAATAACTGCATTCTACTAGTTAAGCCCTTTAATTTGATATCCATATTAGCTATTCAAACCGGAGTATTTTATTTTTGATTTTCGGAAGTTTTGAATAATTTGTATAATAATACAAATTATTCAAAATTTCCGAAAATCAAAAATAAAATATTCCGGATAATCGAGTCCGTCCTGTATATACCTAATAAAACTGTGATATCAGATTAATCATAGTAATTTATTATCTCGTTGAAAAAAAAAAATCGTGAAAATCACATACTTTTTATGATGTTCATAGTGTACTACCCCCTTAAAGAAGAAATAACTCGGATTTTCAACAGTATCGAAATCGTAATGTTAGAGTTGTGCATGAAGAATTTTGTTCACCGTTTAAAACACGTTATCGAAAAAAGGGGTGGTCACATCGAAAATGTCATAAAATAAGCTTTATTTTCGTTCTCTAAAAATAAAAATCGGTTCACTTTTGTAGAAGTTATTAAAATTTGTTGCGTGAGCGTTTAATTTGAAAGACCCTGTACTTAATTATGAATAGTTGAGTCAGAACTATGAGCTGGAGCTTCAGTAGGCTATACATTTTGTAGTTCCTCTTTGTTATTAATATAGAGTAACAAAAGAGAACACATCCAATGGCATTGGAACAATGATCTATTCTTATTGTGCAAATTTCGGTGACGCAACAGGGCGCTACACTAATTACTCCATGTACCATCCTGGTGCAGCGAAACGATTTGAAGACAAGGGATTGCAGTAGTTGTTGGATGCAGACCCAACCATAACACAACAAAAATTGCAGATATACTGAATGTGCCCCGAACCACAATTGTCCATCATTTGAAGCCATGGAAAACATTCAGAAGCTCGGAAAATGGATGCTACACAAATTGACCGAAAGGTAAATAAAGCAACTCAAAACCATTTGTGAAATGCTTCTTCAACGGCACCAAAATAAGTTTGATTTGCATCAGATTGTCACTAGGGACGATTTATGGCTGTCACCTGGTGAAGTCGGCCAGTCCACTACAAAGCCAAATCGTTTCGGCCGAAAGACAATATTATGTGTATGGTGGGACCGGCAACAAATGATAAATTCAAAATTTGCATTGATGGAAAAACGAACGCAATGGGCCCGAAAACAAGGTAAAGTGATTTTACATCATAACAACGCACTGGCGCACTCCGCTGAAGTAACGTTTTCGCACCCGCCGTATTCTTCAGATCTGGTCCCGACAGATTATCACCTTTTTGGTCCAATGAGCAGTGACGAAAATATTCATGTTCAAGCCATTCAAATACGGTGAATTTCAACCTACCATGTATTGACAACCTACTGCTCAAGCGATTATTGATAAAGGTGAAACAATACTATCAATGAAAACAAGTGGAATGAAAATCAACGTAAATATGCTCTTAAGTTCATTTTTCATTACATCATCATTTTCGCCTTGATATTTGAATCATCAGAATTGAATATCATTGCGTGTTAGTGAGAATCAAAACTTAAAAATTCAACGTTAACCAATTAAGGGTGAAATCGACTAGGAGGTATGCTAGTGTGGATGCATGATTTTTTGGTGTTTTTGTGTGTTCGGAAGGAATGAAATAACGATTTGGACCCATATTATCTCCGTAACCTCGTTCGAAGTTTGTCATTTTTTGGTAATAAAGGGCAAGTCTCATTGACTGTTAAATATTTGATTTTTTTTTTATCCCATTTATTTATTTAAGGCTCATTAGCATTTTAGCTGTAACAGAGCCGAATTTTAATCGTGTACATGTCACATGGTTATCATATCTATAATTAGCACATTACACAGTTGCCATTCGCCAGTATTCCTTCTATATCATTACATATGGTACATTCACACAGTAGCCATTTAGGCGTAAGGGTATTCTTTCTGTTCTTCCATTATCCAGTTGGACCACCGGACAGCGGAGACAGTAGTTTGATCATTGTTGAGTTATTTATAGAACAGTAGCCCGATGTGTCTGGCAGAGCAGAGCAGTTGTATGGATGAATCGATCTTATTTCGACCGTGGATCGATCTCCATCGCTGATGATTGTTGCGTGGACGTAGCTATTCTGTAACAACACAAAGATGGTCAATGAGGGCCCTGAGTTTTGAACTCACGATCGATCGCTTACTAAGCGAACGCGCAACCAATGTGGCTACGGAGACCCCCTAAATATTTGATTTGTATTTGTTTATTCATTATTTTTTATAGATGAAATGGATTTTTGTGTCATACTGACTGAACCAAGTAATCAGTAAAACGTTTGTTACTTTAACGTTTAAAATATGAGCTTTTGAGTTTCACTTTACTAAAACTTAAGTGAAAGGAAACAATATCTTATAAGAAATATAAGTTTAGCACAAATTTAGTTTTATATTTCGGGTGAATGTTTTGTTTGTGCTGGTCACTGTAGCTCTCACAACTTTGAATCAAGGCCTTTAATTTCACTTCAATTGACACGTCGTCAATCAATATTGAACCTGTCGCCTTTCAATTTCATGCGAACTCATGCAGGCCGAAAAAAGTGCTACTCTTTCTTATCCCTCAATAAATAAAATATCACTTCACTTTCGTACAGTCTTGTTTCATTTCACGTTCATTTTTCACACTTCGCACACTTCATACTGAAACGAAATCAACAAATCGTCTAATGAAAATGAAAGGTTCTTATGTCGAATGAAAGTGTCTTAATTCGAATGAAAATTTCGTTGGAGCTCGGACCTTATTCACTGAAAGTAATGAAAAGGACGGTTTGAATCCAGTTTGGAGAAATGAAACCACATGAAACTTTCAATTGAAAGCAGTGATGGTCCTTTTACATGTGAGACTGGAAGTGACATAGCGCCCATTCAAATGATAATGAATAGGGCAGAATTGAATGTTTGAGTATGCGTAGTGAATACAAACAATCGAAATTGAAATTGACTGAAGAGAGAGGAAGAAGTAAATAAGTCATTCTAGTCTCAGAGTTTCGAAATTGTAAAGTCCTGCTTTTAACTATATAAGTAAATAATATTTTTTTATTTCTTGAGCCTCTTCTCATCCGTCCTGCCATACAAATGAAACACAAATTTCTGCATAACTCGATAATTATTCAAGCAAATGAAACCAAATTTGGCATGTGAAGGTTTTAGGGTGCAATAAATGTTTCTATGATGGTTAGACACTTCACCCCCCTCTCTACGGGGGGGGGGGGGGGGCTGCCCTACAAATTTAACACAAATTTCTGCATTACTCGAGAATTAATCAAGCAAATGATAGTAAATTTGGCATGTGAAGGTTTTAGGGTGCAATAAATGTTCCTATGGTGGTTACACTCTCCACCCCTGTCTCTAAGGGGGGGCTGCCATACAAATTAAACAGAAATTTCTGCATTACTCGAGAATCAATCAAGCAAATGACACCAAATTAGGCGTAATGAGGTTATAAGGTGCAATCAATGTTGCTATGATGGTTAGACTATCACTTAATTTGGTTTGTGCAAACGTAAGGACAATTATAACCACTCACGAGACTCGACACGGGACTAAGACACAACACTTATATTTCTTACAAACATTAAACGGGTTAAAATTACCTTTTTTCGTCGACCGGTTTCGAGCTCGATGTTGCCCATCTACTGGACGGTGTCCAACTGGTTACAATAAGTACTAACACATATTCGTACACATATCAGTACTCGTCGTTAGACTATCTCCACCCCCTTCTCTAAGAGGGTGCTGCCTTACAAAAGAAACACAAATTTCTGCATTACTCGAGAATTAATCATGCAAATGAAATGAAATGTGGATGTGAAGGTTTTAGGGTGCTATAAATGTTTCTATGGTGGTTAGACTCTCCACCCCCCTATCTAAGGGGGGGGGGGGAGTTGTTTCTGCCATACAAATGAAACACAAATTTCTGCATTACTCGAGAAGTAATCAAGCAAATGAAACCAAATTTGGCATGTGGAGGTTTTTTTAGGGTGCAATCAATGTTTCTATGGTGGTTAGACTCTCCAACCCACTCTCTAAGGGGGAACTGCCATACAAATGAAAGACAAATTTCTGCATAATTTGAAAACTAATCAAGCAAATGGAGTCATGCGAATGTTTGAGGGAACACGAAACGTTTCTATGGTGAATAGACATACAAATGAAGCATACATTTATGAATAATTCAAGAACTAATCAAGCAAACTGAACCAAATTTGGCATCTGGAAGTTTTAGGGGGCAAGAAACATTTCCAAAGTTCAACACTCCTCCCACCTTTCTCAGGGGAAAAAATTGCTCTCTTTAGGGCTGTCTTTATTCTATCATATTTTCTGTATAAACCATTTATTCCATGTAACGGAGAAACATGTTATTTGCAAGTGGTTTAAAAATCTCGAACGAGAATTGTGTTTGAAAATAAGCTGATATTATAATGATGAGTTTTGTTAGAAATACTAGGAATTTTATAGCAAAAGGTAAATTCAACGGGGTCGGTTCCTAACTATGATAGAGCATTTGAACTCTCATTGTTCCGGAGTCTGTTCATCAAATATGATCCTCTATCACCTACTGAAAAAATCGAGATTAACTACCTGACACCATGTGTGTAGATTAACGGATTTCTGATACAAGTTTTTAATTTTTCCTAAAAGAGCAATCTGTACTGATTTTGTGAACAATGTTTCGTTATTTTCTGTAGTTCTAGCTTTGGACAGTATACTCAAAATAAATGAATGTAGTAAGATCCATATCGACGAACCGTAAATGATTGCAGACAAGCTTGTTGTTAGACTTGCAGGAATTGGAACCGAATTATTGAGTGTAAGGCGTTTATCAAAATCATGCTTTTGAACAGAATCATTGATGGGGGTTTCTGGTTGAAATTCATATCGGTTGGCATCGGCTCATTGATTTTTTATATGTATGATTTTTGTGCTGAGATGTGAGATGAAATGTAGTGTGTGTGGGGAAAATGGGATGAATTTGCGATATCAGATAAAGTTAGGATACATTCGAAATAGTTAATCCAAAAACAAAATAATTAAAAAACAGCCAATTCAATAATGTGATGTAATAACATGTACTTGATTCTGTTTACTGCATCCATTTGGTTGTGTCATCACGAATGTGATAATCGACTAGCACGAGGGAGTTTGTTTCTAACCCATATCGTGTCCTCCTGCCAGGCAATGATAGCACACTGATAGTCTTTAATTAGCAGTGATTTCTTTGGCTACGCGGTCTGGAGTCTGTGTGCAGTCGACTTATCAATATTACCACCAAGTGGGTCCAATTGGGGAGATGTCTGCTGCTGTGGGAAATCACAAACGTTGGCGCGCTCTCGGTGTGGTACTCTTATACTGAGATTTAATGTCTAAGCTGATTGGTGTACCGCATTGGAGAAATTTAGCATACTTGAATCGTTCCGCCAGTTAGCATGAGTTGACCTTTTGTCATTAATCAAATTTTTTCCGCATGTTGAATCTTATTCAGTTTATTCATAAAATGGATTATCTATTACTTGACACATCACTCAATGAGTGCTGTATTGACACTATTGACAAATCCATCTAATTATATAAAAAGTTATTATGTTATTATATAACTTTCAAACGAGTGGTGTCGAAGTGAAAGACGATGTTTGATTCCAAAAACACCGTTTTTCTAGACTTGCAAAAAAAGTTATGAAATGGATTTGTAAATCGTGAAGCATTATTTATAAGTCATTCTATGAACTTATTGTGTGATGTTTTGATACATCAAAGATTGAACGGCATTTTTTTTTGAAAATAGTATACTGCCGTTCTATGCATAGTTGTCTCATGTTCCGAAATCAGCAACTGAGAAAAACGCAATCAAAGTTTTCTGGCATATTTGTCTACAAAAAGCTCTAAGCATTTCAATTTAGCAATACACCGGGTTTTTTATAAGCACTATTCTATTGTTTAGTGAAATGTGATGAGATCCCCTCACTGAATCAATCAAGCTTGCTTACGGATTTAAAAATTCATGGTGGCACTGTTATGCCTAGAACATCAACATGGGACAATTGAACTTGATGTTGTTTTTTGATATACTGGGAACAAACAATATTTTTTTTTGTGTTTTTCCGAAAGATCATGCATAAAACATCGTTTTATGAAGAAATGAGTGATCTGCAATACCTTCGCAGAATATAAATCTCATTGTTATTAGGCATTTGTTAACAAGGTGTACACGTGTTCTGTTAAACTTTTTCTTATTTGTTTGGGAATTAGTTCGTTCTTCCAAACCAGAAAAGAGTGCATTAGGCCTGCTGAAACTGTGACATGAAATTCTTGTACTTAAATCGACTTATTCGATATGGATCAACAAAAAATACATGGTGGGACAGTTATGAATAGAATATCAACATGGGACAATTGAACTTGATGTTGTTTTTTTAAAAGTTGGGAATAAACTATATGTTTTTTTGTGTTTTTCCGTAAGATTATGCATAAAAACAACGTTTTATGAAGAAAAGTGAAAATTGCCAAAATGTAACATGGGACAACTATGCGTAGAACGGCAGTATACCTCGTACCACTCCACCTTCATGTTTCAGGTGGACGATATCGCTCTCTGCCTTGGGTCACAAGGAAGAAGAGTGCGTCGGTGTTCTATGGCATTGAATATTTGCTCTATCATCTAAGTTTTCTCCGAATCGGGTTTTTTTACTCTTTGTTTAAAATAAAACGAGAAACACCTCCAGCGTTCCCAACGACTTATTGCTCCGTAAAAGTAAATCCTGGAAAACGGAGTCCGCTAATTAGCTTTATCGCTACGAGCCTTCTCTAGACCCACAACACGACTCCCGACGGTGCGAGAAAAGAAAACAAGCGTGTTTTTTTGTTTCGAAACAAAATAATGTCGTACGCAGAAACCGCTTTCTCATTTTTTGTTCTTGTGTGTGGGCGGGAAAAGCACGACTTTAACGATGCCGAGAATTGCTGAGCAACCATTATTTATGCCGATAATGATGATTAAGACAAACGTCACTTGGATGGTCCAAATTGTGGTTTTGGGTTCAGCAATTTGTCGCAATCAAATAGAGAATAGTTTGGGAGGAAAGTTTTACGGCTGGTGGATAAGCGTGGTTGTTAGTAACGTTTATTCTTGAAATATAGAAATTCATTTCGTACATTATTTACGATCTTGGATCTATATTCAGAAGATCGATCTTTTCCTCTCCGATTTCCGATTTTTTGGATCGATTCTTTATATTCCGAAAAATCGCGAAAATAGATCTTTTCTATTCGATCTCTTCGATCTTTTAGATCATAGAAATTGTTATGTAAATTTGTTTTCCAGTGAACATTGATTTTAATTTCAGAAAAAAAACCACCTGATAAATTTCATAAACTTTGGATCCCGTTTCATTACAAAACAAGTGGTCACAAGTTATATTTTCACCATCACATTCTCTAGACTGACAGTGAATATTGTAACGAAAGTGGATGGCGACATCAGGTCAAGCTGAAGCGTTTATTTCTAGAACTGTGTCTGCTACCAAGATTTCGATTAAATGCCATACGTATGGCACGGTTGGATTTCATGGGATTACTAGCTGACCCGGCAAACTTCGTCCCACCCAAAATTTGTTTTTTGTTATCACATCCACGTTTTCCTACTAAGCGCACGTTCATGGGTCCAATCGCAGAACTGTTCATTGATTGATCTTCTAATCTACCCTTTAAAATTATTTTTCACTATAAAATTTCAGTACTTCTCCAAAAACTCGACATTATAATATCAGATGATTTTCAGACATAATTCTCGTGCAAGATTTATCATCCACTTGCAAATAACATATTTCTCCGATACATGGAATAAATATTTGATACAGAAAATATTATAGAATGAAGACAGCTCTAAATCGGACACCTCTTTTCTCGAATTTTGCTGTTATCAACACATTCGGCGATCCATTTTTATTTTTATAGATAGAAGACGATATAGGAGTGCGTTTTATCACATTAAAATCCATTTCCACTTTCGAAAGAAGATCAGTTTCGTTACAGCAAACATCAAACGGACTAACAACGCTTATCAATATGTAATTGTAGAACACATGCGAATTGAATTTTTCGATTTTTCCCATTCTCCTTCAGAGTTTTCCGAAAATTTGCAATTGTGCATTATTTTTATGGGACCTTCTCTCCTTTCCAGTGGAGGAAAGGTGTCATACCATCATATAAACATTTCTCGTACCAAAAACCCTCACATCCTAAATTTGGCTCCATTTGCTTGATTAGTTCTCGAGTTGTGCAGAAGTTTGTCTTTCATTTGTATGGGAGCCCTCCTTTAGAGATGGGGGGAAAAGTGTCGAACCACCATAGAAACGTTTATCGATCCCTAAAACCTCTACATGCTAAGTTCGATTCCATTTGTTTGATAAGTTCTCGAGTTGTTCAGCGCCCTCCCCTCTTTAGAGAAGGGAAATTAGTATCAAACTTTATGGTGATTTGCTCATTTATTGCTCCCTAAAACCTCCATTTGCCAAAGTTGGTTCCATTTGCTTGATTAGTTCTCGAGTTATGCAGAAATTTGTGTTTCATTTCTATGGCCATTTCTATTTATATTTCTATTCCTTAGTTCTTGAATAATGCAGAAATGTATGCTTCATTTGTATGCCAGCCCCCCTCCCTCAGAGAGAGGGGAGGAATGTCTATTCACCATAGAAACGTTTCGTGATTCCTAAAACCTTCCCATGTCAAATTTGGCTTCATTAGCTTGATTAGTTTTCAAGTTATGCAGAAATTTGTCTTGCATTTGTATGGCGGCTCTCCCTTAGAGAGGGGGGTGGAGTGTCTAACCACCATAGAAACATTTAATGCACCCTAAAACCTCCACATGCCTAATTTGGTTTCATTTACTTGATTAATTCTCGAGTAATGCAGAAATTTGTGTTCCATTTGTATGGCAGCTCCACCTTAGATAAGGGGGTGGAGTGTCTAACCAACGTAAAAACATTTATTGCACCCTATAAGCTTCACATGCCAAATTTGGCTTCATTAGCTTGATTAGTTTTCGAGTTACGCAGAATTTTGTCTTTCATTTGTATGGCGCACCCAATACCCCCCCCCCGCCCCTTAGAGAGGGGGTTGGAGAGTCTAACTACCATAGAATCATTTATTGCATTTTTCGTTTCATTTGCTTGATTAATTCCCGAGTAATGTAGAAATTTGTGTTTAATTTGTATGGCAATCCCCCCTTAGAGAGGGGTGAGGGGTCTCAAACTATCACGAAAACCTTCCCCGGCCCCAAAAACCCCTACATACCAATTTTTATGTTGATCGATTCAGTCCATATTCACATAATCCATAAGAATCAGACAGACAGACAGAAATCCATTTTTATATATTTAGATTGTCAGCGTAGTTGTGGATGAATATCATTTGTTGAATTTCTAGTAATAATTTTCAATTGACTTATTTAATATCATAATTCCGTCATGGGATAAACGCCTTGGAAGATACAATTTTTATGTGCTTTCAAGTTTTTTTGTGACCTCCATTCTTAGATTCAAAATAAAATGCCTCTGATGTCTGAATAGAAACGTGAAAAGTTCATTCCATGTTTAAAGAAAACAAAACACTTATGTGGAACAAGTAAATAAATTGAAAAAATGCAATCGATTTTTCAAAAATCGATTCAGCAAAGATCGATTTTTTGGCACCGATTTAATCAGTGAATCGATCCCTACGCCGTCTAGAAAATCGGTCCATCATGATCGATCTTTTTCTAAAGATCGCCCAATCCCTATTCACATGTTTCTTTTTCTTGTTTCGTTCCAGGTTATAAAGGTAAGACATTCACAACTCAATGGGAGACTGGACTTCTGTCAAATTGAATATTTTGAACGTTTCCTAATCGTTTTCATTTGATATAGGGCAAACAAAGCAAAGCTATTTGATAATAGTTATATAAGCTGTGAATTGCGGTTTGCGATTCAAAGATGGAGTAGGATCGAAAAATCCGTCCAACGGCTATTTACTGAAATGACTTCCCGTATAACCTAAAACTTCACCAAAATGAAATGCAATGGAATCGGGATGGATGTGAGGAAGCAAAGACGCGGGAAGGCGAGAAGCCGATGGATTGAACGCTGCCTTGCTATATTTCTTCACATACATGCAACATTTTAACAACGTTTACTTACAAACTCGTTACAATAAAAAGCTGCGCCTTATTGGTGCGTGTTTTTCGCGATAAATGCAATTAGCGCTGCACTGGCACTCGAATCATCACAGTAAAAACTGCAAAAACCATCAATATTTTCTGTTTCTATGGGATGACCCAAAAATATTATAACATTTGAAAATATGAGTGTTGAGAAATTTTTTTTACCGAAATCTTCGATTTAGTAGCATGTTAATTTGGTGAGTTTTTTTCCGATCAAAACTACCAAACGATACATTATGTCACAACAACGGCATTAAGAAAGGATAGACTCACGTGCCGACCGTGCAAACCGTGTGCCGATGGCCAACAAGAAATGTTTACATGTCCGTCTGCACTGGTTATGTACACACTTCTCATGGGAAGGAGGGTATATGTATGACCTACTACTAGTGCTCACAAATTATGGATCGTTTTTTTTCTGCTTATGTATTAGAGAACTACAAAAAATGTGAATGAAAACTCCACCTCGACGACGAGAATAGCGAGCCAGCCAGCATGTGCGGGAGTAGTTCTGCTATACGTCCGTTGTCTAGAATGTGTCATGTTTGTGTAGTACATGCATGTAGTTAGAACGCAGGTTATGATGGGTGAAACAAAGCATACGATTATGGGTGGTTCACACGACGGTGGCCCAAAGGTTACCGGAGGTGAGAAATTGTGAATGGAACAAACACTACCCTCAAATTCTAAATGTTCATCATACTTTCGGGTTAGATTATTAGCAATTAGACGTCGTTGGTGCTACAGCAACGACACGTGAGTTCAGCCCCACTCTACAATGCCTGGAAATACTTAGCAAAATAAGTTTCAAGATAAAAACAGTTTGCGACTAACTCTCTGAATGTGTCGCATTGTTCCCCGCTGGCAGCAAAATCGATTAGCATGGAAAATGAGAGAAAACTCTTGCTCTTACGAGCAGCACAACAAACGGCCGCAGGCAGGTTTCCCAGGCGTCTGTAAGTCTAAAGCGTTTTTTTTTTGTTTTTTTTTGGTTTTTTTTCTTTTATGTTGTTATCTTCGGAGAAATTTAATATCCTCCATAATCAGACCGATAAATGATGATTGATACATAAGAAGGAGACACAAAGCGTCGATTTCTGAAACCAGACAATATGTCTCTCTTTCGAAACAGTCATGCCTGTGAAAAAAGAAAAATAACAATCCCAACCTCCAGACTGTGGTCTGTTTATCAACACGAATATTAAATCATTCATGGACTAAAAAGCATCTGAAAAAAATTAACGAGCCTAACAACTCTGAAATACGATATGTTGCCTGCTAAATCTTTGGGATAATGTGAATTAGGTTGGTTTCAGCTTCACAGTGTCCTGTCGAAAAGTGGCAGCCCTATCAAACATTTTCCAACAGAATGATCTGTAAATATGCGAAATAAATATAGTTAATTTGAATGAAACTGAGCATCTTTCACTGGAGTAAAATTTTTTTGGCTCAAGAGTACTTACAAAAAAGTGTACGTATTTTAGATTTACTTTATTCTACTTTGTGAAAAAAATGAGCACAAAGATTCTTGTTTTTGGAAACAAAAAAAAAACACATTACATTTTGAATAAGTCAAAAATCATCCATTTTCCATTCATAATTGGTTTGATACAAACCACCTGCGATGTATGAAAACAGAGAGTAATAGAAAAAATTTGATCAGATTCATGATTGAATTAAATAGGCTTCTTTTGTCATTTGAGTCTTTATCATTCGGTAAAAATTTATTTGATGCTTTGAGTCGTCATTAACTTATTTTTTTTGACTTGCAACATTTTACAAATGCTACTGAATTTACTTGTTTATTATTATTATCATCGTTTGGGAATACTTTGGATTTTTTTCTATTTAGAGATGTTAGAATTATCAACTTTTTAGAAAAAATAATCAACCGTACCCTAAATGTTCAGTTTGGACGAAACCTCAAAAAATTGCTCTTTAATGGTTTCTAGATGTCAACGGTGTATCATTTTTAAAAAGCTTACGCGTTTCTCCAAACATGTCCAAAATTACGGAAGGTTTATTTTGGAGATATGTTGCATTTTTGGCCGAATGTGGCAAACAATTTTAATTTTTTTTACCGAAAACGGAAGATATCTAGATGAAGTTTCTATAAAAAAATATCAAACAGCACCTCTAAAAGTTGTGTTAAAGATACGACTGCTTTGTTGACGTAGTACTGTAAAACCTGTTTTTGTGCGTTTTTTGCGCGAATTTTTTTTGTGCGGTTTTTTTTGTGCGGTATATGAAAAGAAGCATATTTGACGATGTTATCGTCCATATAGTTTTTTTTCGATTGTTTATATGCATTTCAGTGCGTAAAAAACATATTTGCGTCTCAATTATCCACCTCTGAAATCATTTCCCTCCTCCCATCAAATGCTCTAATTTTTTCCAAGTTTTTGCATGACATGATTTCTAACAGCAACACGTTTCAACATGCAACTAAAAGCACAAAACAGCCACGCTCAACCCAAAAGGAAAACTGTTCCATCGCAATGCAGGGAAACAAAAGGAAATTGAACGGTGAACGGCGTGGATTTGAGTTATTTTCTAGGGAGAAATATTTTTTATGCGGTCCCTATCTACGACACAAAAAAAATTTTTTTTCAACATGTGTACCGAACAAGATTTTTTAAAGTTACTGGTAATGTTTTGCACGATTATTTTTATACGATTTTTTTTGTGCGGTCTCTATCCCCCGCACAAAAAAGGTTTGCCTGTACTACGAAATTATTTTAATCAATTCGCTTGTTTATCACTTCTGATTTTATAAAAAAAAGTATCAACTGTTTAGTAAGATTTTGTGATAGTCCGGGTAAGCGTGAATGATTTACGAAGAAACAGATGGAGATAGTAGATTCATAATTTATTATTTTCCTCTTTATCGAATGTCGTCGAATGTCGATATTTGTATATCTTAATTATCAATACATATACCTATTTATCAATACATAACCTATACCTAATTATCAATACATAACATGCCACTTTAAAGTCTGTAGTTTTTAAAAAAGTAAATTATAAAAATCTTTACCAGAGATGCCAACCTTCCTGTTTTTTTCAGGATTTCCCAGCCTTTTTTGACGCTCGCTGATATCTCGCTGATATAACACTCAATTTAGCCTGATTTTACTGAAATGATCCTGATTTTTGCAACTTAATATTTTCGGATGTTTAAAACATGTAGTCTCGACTCTTACTTAACATTTTCTAATTTTTCCACAAAAACTCATCATTATAATATAGAATCGTTATCAGATACAGTTTCTTGTTTAATACCTTCTATAATTTTTGAAAAAAACGAGTTGAATACATATTCGATACCGTAAAGTTAAATATCAATAATATTTTTTAGTTAAAAAAAGCGTCTATTTCAATGACAGAACACGAAGTTCGATTCCGTCAATGCGAATTGAATGAATGATCATTGAGAATATTATTACGAGGTCATTTTTTTCTCATTCCGGAATCTTACTTCAAGAATGATAGCTTTACAGACATTTGGCAGATTTTATATGTATAACATAAAAGTATATATGATTCAAAACCATATGAGAATATGTTAATGTATTCCAGGACGAACTTCCAGAATAAGATACTTCCAGATTGTGAAAAGCGTTGTATATCAGGGCAATGTCAAGCTATCAAATTTCGTCGATTTGACAACTCGGAAAATTTCTTTGGAGTCTGCATCGCGTCACCGCCAAACTAACCGGAAAGTGCACTTTCATATTATCACAGGTTCAGGTCCCTGCAAATTTTTCTCAAGGGAAAATAACTCCAACTCTATGGACAGTTCAAAAATACCTTGAACAGTTTTTTACGAGAAAACAAACATGTTCTGGGATGCTAGAATTTTAAACCTGTTTGAAAATTTTGGAGCAAACTGTGTATATAAAACTGAATAAATTTATGTCTTCCTATAAAAATGATGCTTTTGTTATCCCATAACTCGACGCCAACCCAATACGAACTACGCTGATTTCTACCTGAATTCTATTTAGAATTTTCTTGATTTTTGAATATTATAGTTGACAACCTTGATCAGAACCAACCAGCGGTCTTTTTCGCAGATGACACACAATGCTTACAGGCAAATATCTATTCGTTTTACCCTCACCGCTATTTCAGATACAGTAGAACCCCGACTATCCGCGAATGTCCGTGCTTGTCCACGGTGAGGGGGGTAGGGGTTATGAATAATGTCCACGTGGACACGCCTCATAAGTATAGTATGAATGAAGTCTGAAATTTGTTCAGAATTTTCAAGATTTTTTAAAACTGTCCACCCTTAGTACTTCGAATTTTTTAATAGAAAAATTGAGCTGTCTGAGAGTGTTGCCCGGTCGAACATCCATCTTTTTCTCATATTGTTGAATTTATTCACTGTAATCTATACTTTTAGAGTAACTCACATAAAAATTACTTATATTTCTGGGATCAAATGAGTTAAATACGCAAAAGTACGCATTATGCATTTCTCTTAATTTCTGATATTTCTGCGTACTTTCCTTGCGATACCCGCAATCCAATGTTGCACAGCTGTATTATCAATCTATTTCGATATTTTGTCCCAAAGTTTTATCATCTGTACATTGTTCTTAGCTATTTTCCAATCTTCTGCATCCTCTGCTTCAAGATTACCTAATATTTTTCTATTGGGCTGAATTGAGGACAATTGGGTGGATCTAGGTTCTTGTCCTAGATCCAAAAAGTCCATCAAACAAACAAGACTGTCACAAAAAACATGACTTTCGGGACAAATACCTTGCCAAATCACGAACATACGAGCAAATTAATCCATGAATGTGAATTCAAATCTGCCAGGGACAGGGCTCTGCATAGTCATAGTCAACTGAGGATAGTCAGCGGACTATCTGACTGACTATATCCATAGTCAGTTAGTAATGACTTTTGGCTTCTTTACGCAGTTTCTCCGCCAAAACGACTGAACAGTCAATCGGGCGTTTAGTCGTTATCTCCCTCTACCGACTCGACTGTATCATTTCATTCCTCCCAGTCAAATTGTCCTCATTGCATTTTGAAGTGACTTCTCCCAAATCGAATTCGTTCCTCTCTTTCTCTCTCCCATGTACATGTGCATGCATCGAAGTTTGAGTTCAACGTGGTTTGACATACGCTACAGGTGAGCTAGATTCTTTTGTATCGTACACGAAAATTACTTACATGTATAAAATAACGTGCAGTGTGTGTGCGATATTTTGCACGCCTAATACTAACGCGAGAACCTTTATAGCATACTTGATAAATGTCTAAGTTCGTTGGTTTGAGTTCACGATGGGTGGACAATAAACCGATGGGGTAACTTCTTTTTTGCATCAGAAATCATGTTTTCGTTCCTCTTTATATGAACGTAAAAATAATATTGCGTACGCGGGTATGAATTAGTGTCAGGGGGAAATGAAAGTGTGATTGAAGTCAGTTGAATGAAGAGGCAGATTTGTTTTCATTAGTCGAGTCAGTTAAAATAACCACTGACTGGACTAGTTCACCAGTCATTCTCGCTAGTCAACGCTAGTCAATTCATCTTCTAGTCAAGTCACTTTTTGTTGGCGGCGACTGCCGAAGCAGTTCTAGTCGAAGCGAAGCTGCTGAGAGCGAAGCGAAGCACCTTCGAATATTTCGGGCCCTGGCTAGGGACACCACCTAGGTAAGATTTTTTAGCCAGGAAACTGTCCGAAATTCATCTTTAAGTTTTCAAGTCAAGTAAGTTGTTAATTAGCAAGCATTCTTCGTTGTACTTCATGAACGTTTGGTCATATCTGAAAAGTGACGGTCTGCCAAGACGAGTCAAAAAAGCATATAATCTAACGCCAGAAAAAGACAACATCTTCTGAAAGGACTCCTAGTAAAAAAGAATCCTGGTTTATTGTTGCAGGAGTTACGAAAGGTTCATTTTTCAGTATACAGCTTTTTCTGGAATTTACCATTTTTATGTTGTGTGTTCCTGAGCACTTTGCAGATCTAACAAGTGTGGCAATTAACCACAGACTTCGCTATATTATGGCAGCTAACGGCTGCTTCTTCCGGTAGGTTTCTCTCTTCAAGAGACCGAACCCAATTTCTCACATATGTAAGAAGAATGGATTAATAAAAGTAGATAGAACAGTAAGCCTTGAGACTGACCACACGTTTATTGAGTCGATGTCCGAAAATCGAGTTTCATTCCCTTCAAATATTCCTGGTTCCTCATACAAGGTATTACATTTTTTGTCCAGTAGTCTTTCCGAATCATCCATAACTACGCAACCGTATTTCATCAACAAATTGTTGGGGAGCATCATTGAGCATTCATTTGCTTCTTGATTTTACGTCGCATTACGGTTCGATACAACTTGTGTCTCGACATTTCTCAAACCACCATTTATTTTTTTGAATTTAGAAGCTCGTGCCATTTTCTCCGTGTTTGTCGGTGGCAAATCCGGGGTTCGTCTAAAAAGAGCAATCACTTTCGAGTGAATTTTGGGATCAGTTACCTTTGCTTCGATCTCTTGGTTCCCTGTCGATGGTTCCTTCTTCAAATTGTAATAGGACTTGAAATACCGTGAAGTTTTGGACAGTTGAACAGTTCAACCGACTCATGAGATTCCGGATTTTCATTGCGTACGTGCAGGATAGATTGGCGATGCGCTAGTTCCCGGACGGCATGATATGTGCAAATGGAATTCACCTTGGCACTTAAAATAATAAATTTATATTCTCATACTGCTTTACGATTCATTCTTTCCCAGCAAACTGCTATCTTTTATAATATAATGGTTTTTAATTCTCCAAAAACTCAAATATCGTATTGTAATCGGACAGCGGGCTTCCAAGCTATGATTCTCTAAGAATCAGTTGCTATTAGAATTTGTCATAAGGTATATATTTATAATGATAGCATGTGCCAAATCTTAAAATAATTTGTTCAAACCTATAAGTGATGTTTCATGCGAAAATCAACAACGGAAAAATCAAGATTACATAAATGGAGTTTGGAAGAAACCGAAAAGCGATACGAATTGACTCTTGGGTAGTGTTGGTGAAAAACTTAAAGAACAGAAAAAACACGACTTCTAATAAAGCTTTATCTTTTACAAAGTCGATCGTTTGAATTGATATTACAATCAGGATAAAACAAGATTAACGTTACAGTTCCGGTTATTCCGATGGCTCTGAACATTGACAGGATAGACGGTGGCTAGGTTTTCGGATGAAGCAGTCCTCGACGTTGATAACTTAGGAATCGGGATGATCTGGCACTTTGGTCTTGAGGAAGACCATTTGGATGTGTCTATTTCGGAGAATTAAAAACAAAAATCATAACTCAAAAGTCACCCTGATAAGGGCCATTTTGTTTGGTTGTTGGATACTGTTTGTTCACTCCACCAGTGTTAACAACCGAATGATGATGACAAAAGAATGGTGATTAGTAGTTGGATTATGCGTATCTCGATAAAATATGCCGAAGTGAAATGAGATATGATAAAAGCCGCCCCCTGTGGCCTTGGACGAGATGGCTCTTGTGTCCTGTATGGATGAAATGGTGCGTCAGGAAAAAAAATTGCAAATGTAATATAACAGCCATTCCATGCCAAACCGATATAGTGGTTCTCAGATTTTCGTGAAAAGTGGTACTTTTTTTCTTTATCGCAAAACATTATACCCGTATTTTGTATTTTTTCAGTAGGATGACCATTTCCATTTTAGGTTTGTCCAAAAAATCAACTTTTTCCACTTTTTTCCAAAAATGCCTTTTTTCAAAAATTTATGACTTTTGAACTACTAAACCGATTCAGATGATCGACATATCAAATTAAAGCAAACCACCTGGTATTTTTTGAAAAAATAATACACCGGCAGAACATTCGAATTCTGTTCTCGTTATTATTGATTGTATTCGTTTTTTATTGTTTTCATAGTCTCGGGACCAAGGCCGCTAATTTTTTTTTAATATTTTTTTCTGAAAAGCTGAGGATTTTTCACATAACATTTGTCGAAACCAGAGAGGCGTTTTTTCGTTTTTGAGTTACGAGCCGTTGCTTATGTCGTCAATTTCGACTAATCAGAACTGGGTATTTCCGTTAGGATAGGGGTTGAGAATTTTTCAATTGTTCGATAGTTTCATGAAATATATTATTTTACTTTATTAAAAAAAAAATGGAGTATCGAAATCGATTGATGCAAAAATCTCATCAATCCATTATGAAGAGATTAAGCAATAAGCATTTGAAATTGTACATTTTGCACGATGCGATACATGATATCTCAAATTTCCATTTTTTTAAAATTATTTTTTAAATAGTGACTTAGTGGCCATTTTTTTATTTGAATGGCCGCCATTTTGACAATTTTTAGAATTTTCGAAAACCGCTACGTAACAATTTAGATAATTTATTTTTACATTTTCACATTCAAATTTCAGCCAGATCCACTAGACACTGAGAAAATCGTACCACCAGTTAGGGTTGCCAACTATAATTTTAAAAAATCAGGGGGAGTGAAAATAAAAATCAGGATAAATCATGATCGCTCATATTGGGTTGTCTGAAAAGTTTATGTCGATTTTTGGGAAAACATTTTCAATCAAAGTATTATGATTTAATTTTATATCCATCGTTCTGTTTCACAATCTTTCACACAGCTTAAATATTCTATCCTCCCATAACATTCGTATTCTATCCTCCCTATGATTCGTTTTTGCTTCCTCATAGAAAACTACTGCGAACCTGCCATTTGAGAAACAGGTTCCTTGGTAGTAGCTCATAACACAGAATCTATTTCAATTCTCACCAGAAACAGAGTATATCTTCCTTCGAGCGAAGATCGGATATGTAAAATAATTAATTGGTATAAATCCTCGCATAAGTGGAAATGCATAAATGAAAAAATATAAACTTTTTAATAGTTTATATTTTTCCCGAAAAACCTACAGCATCACTACATTCATATTACAGTCTATAATACAGACTACAATCAATTGCGGAGAAATCAATATTCAAATTCCAACTACATACACATTATCCTCAATAAAACAATGTTGTTCCTCAAACTTAATCTCGTTGTAATTTCATAAATTCCTCAGACAATCTGGTTTCATGAAATTTTCTAGCACAGTTTTGGAAAGCCACGGAACAATTGAGGATAGAGATAACAAAAGTTAAGTGCAGCTTTGCGTCTAGAGAATTTAACTTAATGTAATATATATACAAGTGCGAACCGGAGAACTATCATGACAGAAAACTTTGGCATGAAAACCAGTATATTGATTACAAATAATGTGAAGAGTACAAAAATCAGGATCATATCAGAAAAATCAGGAATTGAGTGTTCGTCAGGATATCAGGGAGCGTGCTGAAAAGTCTGGGAAATCCTGAAAAATCAGGAAGGTTGGCATCTCTGCCACCAGTTCTGAAGAGAGCATCCACGCGCCCAGCTGTCGCATAAAAAATAAAAAATTAAAAACACATATTCGCTAATACTACCACCACCTTTCATTCCAACATTCGAAAAAAAAATCACGAAAATTCGTTTTTTCCTACCTTCCAGAGTAGGATATCAAATCGTTTTAAAGGGCCTGGCCGGGTAAGGGAGTAAAAAGTGCCCCCAAACCAAATCACCAGCCGTATGGCAAATATTTTATAGGATATTAAATAAAACATTTTGGCGGTTTTTTGAACTCCTATGTGGTTTAACATAAGATCTATAGTCAAAAACTTTTTCGTTTATTTCACGCCATCCTCAAAAGCTTCAAGGTAAAATTTTGAAAAAAATGCTGAATGTGCATATTACTACGGTGTATTAAGAAAAATTATCGAAAAAAAAAATTATCAAAAATTGAAGTACTAAAAAAATATTGAACTTGGAAAAACATTTTTTTTATTTAGAGGGATTTCGAAATTTTGAAAAAAATATAACTTTGAGACCCTTTTCTTCTATAATTTTTATTTAAATGCGTTCGTATGTGTCTTCTTTCTACATGTGGCGTAATTTTTTCCTGAATTTTTAAGGCATTGCGAGACACAAAAATAATTTTCTTCATCGTCTGCATTAATATTTTTAATTTCTTGAAATCTATTATTTTATTGTATTCGTGGTTTTCAATTGTAAAATAGAAAAATAATAATAATTTGGATTTTTTAAAGTGTTCTTTTCATTAATCCGAATGATCTTTCCACAAGGACTTTATTTTTTCTCACAGAGCTCTATCGTATTGTTGACTCCTATGAACATGATGAACCAACTAAATCCAATGTAAAGATAATCTCATATATTTTAAGATACGAGGAAAAAAAAAAATTGTACAGCGCAATGCTTTAAATATACCGACAAAATTTAGACACATAGAAAACCAAAATTCAAATAAATATTAGGGCAGAAGTGGGTCTCAAAGTAATATTTTTTTCCAAAATTTTGAAATGCCTAAAAATATATATTTTTTTTGTACCGCAAAAAACAGTCTAAAAATTCAGAAAAAAAATCACATATACAGGTCGGACTCGATTGTATACATACTCGATTATATACAATTTTTATACACAGTTTGGATTTTTTTTATATTTCAAATATGACTTATTTTAAGAAGAAATTCAACCTTTCAACGTTAAGGTGTAATTTTAGTGGTTATTACATGTACAGTGGGGTAAAAATCGTGATTTTTGAAGATTTTGCTTGAATTTTCACTAAGAATTTTTTATATCGATATTGTAGCCAAATTAAGAAAGATAGAAGTTGGGAATCAAAGGCCAAATTGTAGGGCGATTAGAGGGCTTCAATTTAATTGATAGAAACAATCTAGTTTAACACGTTCGTTGCCCAATGCGCTGTTTTTGAGTTTCTCGCGAGGATGATTGCGGAATTGCGGATGATTTATCAAATGAAGACCAAACATAGTTTGTAGACAACTTTTACATGATCTAGTGAAATTTATTTCTATTTGAAGACGAATTAACAACAATAACACATGCCAAAGTCATATTATACGGGATTCGCAAAAAACTCCGGTGCAAATCTCCTGTACTATAAATTGATAAAAAGTATAGTAGAGGGGGCCTGCGTAGCCACTTGGTTACGCGTTCGCCTACTAAGCGATCGATCGTGAGTTCAAACTCAGGACCCTCAATTGACCATCTTTGTGTTGTTATAGAATACTACGTCCACGCAACCATCATCAGCGATGGAGATCGATCCACGGTGGAACAAAGATCGATTCATCCATACAACTGCTCTGCTCTGTAAGAAACATCGATCTGCTGTTCTATAAATAACCCAACAATGATCAATATCAACTGTCTCCGCAGTCCGGTCTGCTGAACAATGGAAGAACAGATAGAATACCCTTACGCCTAAATGGCTACTACAGTGTAATTTACCATAATGTAATGGAACAGAAAGCCTAACGCTTAAAATGATTATGATTATTTTTCTACATATCCTATAGTTACATTTAGGTGCCTATGCTGTCTAACTCCTTTTGAAAATCCTATTAAATATGAACGAGGAAAGTGTCACCCATATCTGGGTGACGGGACGACGAAAGGATTAATATACATTTTTAAGATGAAAATAATAGTAACACATTAAAAATTATTAACTTTTAAGTTTTTCACATCCAAAATATTATTTAAATCCACTAATTTAGATGTTCCACTACTACATCCTGTACTAAATTTTCTCATCTTTCAAATGAAAGCAACAGAATCGTATTCCGTAGCGTACTTTGTGATGTAGAGCCAGTTTGAGACAACAAAGTCCGAAACAAAAAAAAAGTTCAATAACCCTATCGCGTGATATCTCGGCTTATGTCCAATCACTACAACCTAAACGCGCATCTCTATCGCATTGGGCTCGCAGCAAACAATCTTTGTGATTGTGGCGATGGCTACCACGACATCGAGCATGTTGTCTGGTCGTGTATCCGGTTCCATGCTGCTCGCTCTCAGCTCACTAGAGCACTGAGAGCACAAGGCAGACAATCGGATATCCCCGTCCGGGATATCTTAGGTAGCCGGGATCCTGATCTTCTGCTTCATCTATACCTGTTCCTCAGAAACGCCAATGTCAACGTTTAATGATGTTTCCTTCGTTGTGTCCCCGTTTCATATCCCTCCTATCCGATCGATAAACTTTTACTTAGTCGCGGCAATACATACACACACTCTTTACAGATGCACGGGTCGAAGGTTGTGCAGTCCACTGATTATTCAACAAGAGTCAAAGGTTGTACAGCTCATGACAACTCTACACGAGCTGATGATTGCGCCGGCTAGTGACCATTCTATCCTGGATTCCTCGAGTCGAGGAAGACGCACCACGCTAGATATGGGGTGCAGACTAGGGGGGCGTTGCTGATTAATGGTCAGCTGCATCCCAATAGGAAGTATCCCGTGTCGGGCACACGTACAGAGCATCGAAGACTGCGACATACCAATTATGAGAACACTTGTAATACTAACCTCGAGTCAACCGCGAGTAATCGGTTACATATTACTAACATAGTCTAAGCAAACATTGTCAAAATATTGAACTCCCGGCCCCGTTAGGCTGACGCCATATGAGCCTTAATAAAATATATATTTTGGAAAAAAAAAACCCTATCATTGTTGAAATTCGAACATATGCGTAAAAGGATTTTTTTATCAAATTTCGTCTATCACTTCCTGAGAGAATTTGGATAAGTATTTTTTTCATGTGGGAAAGGTGTTTTGGGACTTTAAGGGGATGAACCAAAAATCAAATTCTATATTCAAAAAACGAAAAATACATGAAAAAAACGAAAGAATTAATTTTTTTTGACTCTATTATATACAGAATTCGAAGAAATTTTAATACAAACTAGAGTAGTACTGACTCTCAAAATAAAGAAAAATTTAATTAAAATTAAAATTAAAATAAAAATTAATTTTATTTTTTTTAGTATTTGATTTTTTGATGAATTCATCAATTTCGGGGCGGATAGGAATTCTCCAGGACTGCTAGTAGTAGTAATATAAAATCAAAATATGATTTTTGAGGGTGCGTTTCATGGGGAAACAAGATTTTAACATCAAAGAATAAAAAGCACGCCACGGATATGGGGAAAATCTACGCGTCAATCTGACGCGTCATCACGTTTTTTCTGGTCCGTAGACAGCTTTTCGTGAACCCTAGGAGCCGATTTCGTTGATGCACCATCTCATCTATAAATTCTCGGAAGGTGGAAAACATACTCTCGTGTACTCGGAAGTCGAAACGAGGAGAGTCTACAATTTCCAAAAAAATATTTGTTTCCTCATCCTGCTGAATAGCACAAGAGCTTGCGACGAGTTTGTGTTGGCGTTAATTCGGAGGACTCCCAAAGGTCAGACAGACTGGAGAATGCCATCTGCCGCTGCTGCTGCTGCTGCTACATAATGGGAGGATATGAACCCTTACTGTTACTTACAGATTTCCACATTGCTTGCGAACTCCCATCTATCGAAGATGGTTCGAGCTAAATTTCTATTTTATTAGGAAAAGAAATTTCGAGTGTGCTGATAGGATCGGTTCAGAAGCTCAGCTCGCGTGGCACACACATTGCCTCCATCAATTTCAATTTGTTCTCATATTCGTTCGGACTGTTCGTGTGAATTTGTCATGTGTTCTTCTCCCATAATCCTATCACAGCCCAAAGACGACCCTTTCTTCGGAAGGATGAAAGAAACAGAACATGACGAGGGGCGAGCAGCGCTTCGAATTGTGGTGGTGGCGTCAGTCTTGCTATCTATATCAGTTACATATTTCTTAGTCGATTGAAACGGGGGTGGTGGTGGTGGGAGTTTTAGGAGTAGATCGCTATTACGAAACGGGGTGGACTGTGGGGAACGAAACAAGAAGGAAGAATATAAAGCGACAATACGAGGTTTCTCGAGTAGACGTAATGACGGCGACGGGCATGAATGATGAAAGCTCACATCGGACGAGAACTTTTCTCGACTGGTGGCGCTGCACACACATTGTAGGGTGGTTTTCATTGTAGTTTCAGTGCGCATGCGATAGATTTTCTCTCGGGCGCGAGGATATGCTGCCGCTGCTGCTTGGCTGATACTATCAAGGAAGAAAGACTCTGTCTATCTGCAAATATTCCAGTGGTGCAGTCGACGGATAGCTGTTTGCTTGGGAGTATTTGGCAGTCGTTTAAACCGGGTATGTATTGGTACACGTAATTATTGGAATCGAATTGTAATTATGGCAACACATAAATTATCGGAAACTAGCTTCTAGCCGTTCTCGCAGCAATCCCACGGATAGCCTGCTCCAAGAAAAGCTTTTGTGCGTTGCACTTTCCACTGGTGGCGCACCAGTGAGACGACAATATCTTTGTGTGGGTGTGTTTCCTGTGAATTTTGTGTCTCACCTTGCGGCCCCCACCTTCCGGGGAAAGTGCGCTGGCTGCTATTGACCGTGATTGTTCCTTAGCATTATTTCTATCGTTCGTTACGTGTTGCTGAACTGTCCGTGTGGAGGATCGGGATCGTAAACTTTCTCGCAAAAGCCACATTGTCATCAGCAGCAGTATCGAGTGAGAGTAGGAGAGAATCCAATTTTCTTCTTCACGAATCGTTCTGTCTTCGGTTCGGGGTATTTTAAACATGTTTCGCCACAGTCACATTTCTGAACGGAGAGGGTACAGAAGCCAGTTGGAAAATTTCGGTCGAAAAGCATTCTGTTGAGAGGTTCGCTTGTGAGGTGTATTATACTCGAGGAAACGCGTTGTGTGTGTGTAGTAGAAGCACGGAAAAGAAGTGTTCTTGATATCGCCGAAAAAAGGCATTCACGTGATTCATTCGTTCGCGCATTATCGGTACAACCAGGCAGTGTGAGTGCGCTAAATCTGATTTATTTTTCATCCAACAAGTGCAGTGCAAAACTGGTAAAATTGCTGGCCCCCTTAGATTCAAGTTGGACCCCACCCCACGTGTGCAGCGATGGGAAAGGTGTCTGAAAACTGAAAATTGATTTTCGTGAGCATCGACCGGACTGACAACGGAGCGTGTCGTTAAAAATTATAGTCTGTTCATCTTTCTGACGCCATAGAATGCAAACAGCGCGATGTCCGTTTGGATATTTTGTATTGATTTCAAATCATCATGCGTCTCCATTAAATCAAATTTGTTCCATCGCGAAATACCCCGCGGACACATGAAAACAATTTAATGGACGTTATTGAACAAGGATTTGGTAGATTTTGATGATTAGTGATGGATCTGTGTTTTGTCTGCTCCAATTTGCGTTGTAAATTTATTGTCCACAATTTCTGGCTAAGAGCCGTTTTATAGAGTGTTATTAGATGATGAAGGATAAATAACGTGCGATATGAAATGTAAGAGATTAGGATGACGGATGGTATGCCATTAGAAGAAACAATAAAACGAATAACAGTTTTTTTTGCTACCAGTACAAGTTGATCGTGTTGTGTTCACGGAAATATCAGAAAGGAAAATATGGAACCGATTTCCGGAATCTGTCTCCCACGAGAGAACCGTTTTTGTCTCATTGTAACGGAATTTGTTAAGTACATTAAGTTTTCATTTTTTTAACGTGTAGGTATAATTTATTTTTCATTTTGGTTGAATATTTTTTTCCATTTTTCTGGTAGCAGCATGATGACAATGGAATACAAGCTCTCTGACCTCCCCTTGCAAAAAACTGATCCAAGTACAGGATACGTAGGAGGGTTTTTTTTATAGAGGCATAATACTTCAAATTAAAATAAAACACAGATAAATGGTTTTATTTGCCATAAATTTGCCTTCATTTGAAAGATATTTCTTTTCCATGTGTCAATCGTCTGTGGTTTATCGGTGTTGACCAGTGACTTCCCCCACAAAAATAATCCAACGGCGTTAAATCGCATGATGCTATCCTGTCTGAAGTTCGGGTTTCATCCTCTTTATTGTTTGTTTACGGTGACTTTAAATCTTTTGCTCAATCCGACAGTCAAATTGAACTTTATAAAAGAAGTCGGTTACTTTCAGAACCGTCATCATATTGGTTTCTTGAGATTCGTGTCGGCTGAGAATTTGCCTTGGTATTTGACCAATATTCTGTTGAGCTCGATCATTGGTATTGATATGCTGGGAATCCAGCAGAAAATGGTTTACGGATATAGGGGCCGTATGACAGGTACGTAATGGTTGTTCTGTTTTATAAATTAAGTAGGATTAGGTGAAGAAAGTGTGACCAACCCTGAGACGGGTGAGAATCAGTCTATAACGATTCTTGTTTCGGTCAAATAGAAGAAATGTTGTAGTATGCATTCAGCTTGTTTGAGTTCTGTTTTTGAAGTTTCAACAAAATCACGTATCAGGCCCACAAGAAATACTAAAAAAGTTACTTATAAAATGCTGTTCGTTTCTAACATATTATCTTATTATATTGAAAGTGGCTGAAGTTCGTAGTCCTGCGAAAACAATGCGGTCGTGTCTTATACATAAACCCATTTAATTTTTTTTTAACGTAAAACGTGTTACATCCGTCAATGTCCTATCAGTATATGGAATTCAATTTTATTCATCATCATTTGGAAAAAAAACGATTGGGTAATGTCGGGGACATAACCGGAGAGACGTAGGACTACATAGTTTGTTACATTGCTTTTTATTCATATTTAAGTGCAAATGTAATGTAAGCAAACTAAATGCTTGCACTGAGCTGCGCAAACCATTCATAAAGCAGTGAGACAATAAAATGTGCTAACTAATTTTCAGTGGGAAACATCGAAATTTCGGAAAATAGCCGTTAAACTGCTGCGCGGTGAATTGTGCTCGCCGTAGGTTCGTCATAAGATATATACTGATCACCGAATTTGCTAGTTTTATACCGCAAAACTGGGGGAACAAGTACCGGTCAAACCATCGAATTTTCTTTTAGATAAGGTTTTTTTGTTTCAAAAAGTAAGAACTTGAAATCACGGAAAGGTATGCATTTATATTGACGCAAGGAGCAATGTTACATGTGGGTCACCGATATACATATCGGCAGAAAAATTTACTCTTTAGTAGAATTATTTCACGCAATGATTTACTCTCGGACGAATATTAGCCAACTGCATATCGCGTGTCATTGATTGTACATTAGGGTGCCAATGAATGTATGGGAAAAAATCGACCTTAAAATTTCAAAAAGTTACCCTGTACAAAATGTTCACCACCTCGAAAAAACACCCTATGCCGAATTTCAGCTCAATCGGACTTCGGGAGAGTGGCGCAAAGCAGTCAAAGTTTGAGTTTTTCGAAAATCGAAAAATCACCCAAGGGGGAGTAAAGGAAATCGGGATTTTCTAAAAAAAAATTTTTGATGCAAATGTCTTAAAATTGCATGAAAAAATTTTTTTTTGTCAAAAATCGGCAATCTGGGATTTTTTTTTCGGAGTACAAAACGAAAAGTATGGTTTTGGGTGCCAATAAAAATAGTTATCTCGATTTTTCATTCGGAACTTGCTATGAAATGTTGATTTGCACGAGAATATACCCTATGCAAAATATTAGCTCATTCTGACTTCATTTACTGGAGTCGCAAACGTTAAAATTTGAGTTTTTTTGAAAAGCGAAAAATCACCGAAAATCAAGGTTTAAAAAGTCCCAGATTGCCGAATGACACTAGATCTCGAAGATTCATGCAACTTTAAAACATTTGGCATCAAAATTTTTTTTCGAAAACCCTGATTTCCTTTACTTCCCCTTGGGTGATTTTTCGATTTTCAAAAAAATTCAAACTTTGACCGCTTTGCGCCAGTCTCGTTTAAGTCTGATTGAGCTGAAATTCGGCATAGGGTGTTTTTTCGAGGTGGTGGACATTTTTTATGTGGTAACTTTTTGAAATTCGATATGGCCATTTTTATTGGCACCCTATTGCACATACAGCATAAATTGATTTGCAATTTTATTTTTTGCAATGTATTTACAATGCCGATTTCTTCGATTTTTTTGGTGTCGAAGTCCCTGTTAGGGAAACACATTCCGGTATGCATATATGCATGTGAAAAAAAAACATACAGTATTTAGTACCAACTGAAGTCTTGAGGAAGGCCCGCTTACAGCATTCAGCCGGTTGTGAGGGCAAAAGCAGCAAAATCAACCACCCAACTCTTACGAAACGCAAAGCACCTCCTCGGGGGAACAACGAATGCGAAGTTATCGTTTCGCAGCGCTTTTGCTTTAGCCATTCCATATCAAACCGATATAGTGGTTCTCATATTCTTGGGAAAATTGTGGTTTTGTTCCTTATCGCAATCCGGTTTTTTTTAAATTTTTTTTAAATTTTCATTTTTGGGTGGGCCGAAAAATGAATGTTTTCCCCTTTTTCCAGAAATGACAGACACCATCCGCTTCAGAAACGGGTCGATTTTGTTGCGATTCAGCAGCGATTCACATGCGTCGATACGGTCAAAGATGTTTTGTTGCGTCAACGTGTGTGGCACCCATACATCGAGCTTCTTTGTGAATCCAAGCTTCTTCAAATGGTTAATAACGGTTTGATGACTTATCCCCAGCTCTTGGCCGATGCTACGGCTGCTACTATGCCGGTCTTTCTCGGCTAATTCAGCGATTTTGTCGCAATTTTCGACGACAGGCCTTCCGGAACGTGGCGCATCTTCGACGACCTCTACACCAGAACGAAAACGTTGAAACCATCGTTGTGCGGTGGAAATGGAAACTGTATTGGATCCATAAACTGCACAAATTTTATTGGCAGCTTGAGATGCATTTTTGCCTTTGTCATAGTAGTACTGTAAAATATGTCGGATTTTCTCTTTATTTTGCTCCATATTTGCGACACTATAACTCACGAACGACTTAACCAAACAAAACACTGTCAAGGACTATATTATAGCGCACTATAAAATACCTTTCCAACAAGCGATACAATGAATACAACTAGAACTACGCGCTTACAACGACACCTCGCGGAAATACCGCAGGACTTTTTTGACAGCCTAATGTAAGATGCACCCTCGGATACATGTAAAACGCGCTCTAATTTTCAGTCCTAATTTCAATTTACTATTCGAATATGAATATGATAATGGAACAAGTTACCATAAAATAAACGTCTTTAACCCATTTTAGGCCAAGTGTTACGTCGTTGGGGTGGGGTTTACTGTTCGGAGGTCTTCGTAGAAGAAATCACCAAGGTTCCCGATGAAATCAGCTCAAAGCTGTAAATTTATTGGTTTGAATTAATTCCACATTCCGAACTATTTTAGGGTAACAAATTTTAGTTACTTACAATTGGTCTCCTAGGTATTTTCATACAAATAAATTTAATATAATAGGGTAATTCAATTTCTGGTCTGTAAGTAGGTTTCTCAATTATAACAATTAGTTATTTAATAATGAAATTCTAATTTACTTCGAATCCTGTTTCTATTCACCATCAAATCAAAACAATGATAAGCTGCTATTGCTCATTTTGACTCATCATTTACAACAACTGCGTCGGGGGGTACGATGATGGATTCATCGCACTAATCCGTCGTAATACCAAGCGTTCGAAAAATCGAACAGCAACTTTGATAATTTTTCATGTCTTTGCAAAGCTACCATATGGTAATGTTTTTGCATCAAAAGATAGCTTAATATATTAGCTACCACTTACTATCAAGTTCACTCAGTTTTGTATAACTTTATTGGGCAATAAATTCGATTTAGAGCAAGAATGTTTGGAACGTGTTTTTAATAAAAAACCCAATAAAATACAAAATTATGTGAACTTTTCTAATTACTTTTATAAAAGAACATACATTGCATTATGGAGCAAAAATCGTTCGATTGAGCCTCATACAGGAAAATAACAACCATGTGAAAAACAGGTTGTTGGTAGTAGCTCATAATACAGAATCCATTGGAAATCCCACCAGAAACAGAGTATATCTTTCTTCGGGCGAAAACCGGATATGTAAAAGAATTAATTAGGTATAAATCCCCGCATAAGCGGAAATGCTAGTGTTTCGCCTGACCTTTGATAGTCTATATTTTTTTCCAAAAAAGCAAACTTATTTAAAAATGTTGATTCCCACGAAAAACTACCCTATGCGAAATATCAGCTGAATCGGACTTCATTTACTAGTGTCGCACAGCGGTCAATGTTTGAGTTTTTTGAAAACCGAAAAATCACCCAAGGGGTGATTTTTCAGGGTGATTTTTTGATGTCAAATGTCTTCATTGGCACTCTAATCTACATACACATTATCCTTAGAAAAGCAATGTTGTTTCTCAAACTTAATCTCGTTGTAATTTCATAAATTCGTCAGACAATCTCGTTTCATGAAAATTTATAGCACTGTTTTGAAAATAACTGAGGGTAGAAACAAAGAAAGTTAAGTACAGCTTTGCGCCTAGAGAATTTAATTTAATGTAAGATATATACAAGTGCAAACCGGAGAACACTCATGACAGAAAACTTTGGATTGGAAACCAGTATATTTATTACGAATAATGTAAAGAGTACAAAAATCAGGAAAAATCAGGATCATCAGGCATCTCTGATTACAATCATTTGCCGGATATTCGTGTAAAACTGGAAAATATTGCATCATGTTAATCCGGTGTTTTCGCTTTTGTTCATGATAAACCTTCTGTTCGCTTCGTGGAATTTCATTCCATTGAAAGGAAAACGCTGTTCGCTTACAGGTGGTAGAATATGTATATCTCATTTCCATAGATAGGCAGAACATAATGTAACTCCCACTGGAGCAGATGGGGGGAAGATGCAAGCGAAGAGAATAAAAGATCCTATAGCAGAGAACGCATAAATACCCGTGTAAATAGAATTAAACAGCTTATTACTCTCAGATCTTTTTGAAGTTTTTTTTTTGTTTGTTAATCTATTGCCCAACAATAGAGGCACAGGCCTTTCGATGGCATTTACTTTTGTTCGACTTAAATGCAAAAAGGATGTTTCCTCAGTTGACGTTCAGAATTAGCCAACAGAAGAGGTGTTGTGTTCCATCAGGACAGCGCAAGGCCACACAATTCCGAGAGCTTGATTGGGATGTTTTAATGCATCCTTCATATAGTTCGGAACTGGCACCAATCGATTATCAGCTTTTCTCCGCATTGCGAAATTTCCAGAGTGATAAGAAATGGGGATCAAGAGAATATTTTAAAAATATTGTGCTATAGTTTTCTCCAATAAGGACCAAGACCTCTATGATAGAGACATTATGAAGCTACCTTTAGAATGACAACAATGATAGAGACAACAAATTTTACAACAAAACGGTGCATATTTGACCTAAATCGGACAATCCGAAGCATACTAAAAATAGTTTTGAATTTCATCCAAAAATAATGGATTACTTTTTCCTCAACATAATATTGAAAAGCAACATAGACGAATTTCATGGCAACTCGTCTTAGGAGTTAGCTGCACCACCTCAGATAGCAGTGAAAAAGTTGAAAAAGGCCAAATTTTTTTCTATTTTTTTTGCAAAAAAATTTAACTCAAAAACTATGATAGCTACAAAATTCTCGTCAAAATACCTACAAAATTTTGGTTTGAAAATGTAGAAAATGTAGGAATTTTCATGAAAAAATGCCAAAGTTAAAAAAAAATCGCTAAAAATATTTAAAAAATTAAAACTTATTTTTCTCAAAAGCGCATTTTAAAGGAAAAACTTAGAAAAAAATTGTTGGAAATTGTAAGAGCTATTTATATCCATTTTTTTCTGAATTTTCAAAACATATGTTATCGAGAAAAATGAATTTTGATTTTCAAAACATTTTTTTCTCAAAGAATTTTTTAATAATTTTTTAATGTTAGATATTTTTTAAAGAAAACCTGAATAATTTGCTACATTTAATTCTTTAATCAACATTTTGTAGATTTCATAGTTTTAAAATTAAGATTATTCGAAAAAAAACTCTAAATATCAAAAAAATCCTCACACAAAATCTGTCAGACCTACAGATTTTTAGTCAAAAAATTAAATGTTGGAATTTTTTTATGTTTTCATTAAAAATATTTAAAAAATGAAAAGAAAATAGATTGAAAAAAATATTTTGAAAATTCGAATTCATTTTTCTCGAAAACAAGTATTTTTTAATTCTTTCTTAATTGTATTTTTAATGGATAAGAATAGCCATTTTCAATCACAACATTCGAAACATTCTCGATAGCTCCGAAGCATGGTGGCGATCATTGCTACCAAATTCTAGCGTTGAAGCAGATAAGTTCTACCGTTCTGAATCATATTTCGGACACTTTGTTCTAATACCATAAAATGCTTAATGCACTGGCGATATAACTATAAAATTCATATCACAATTGCTTCTTTAGAGTTATCTCTTGGTTTCACTATCATTTCATATCAGAACTACAGTTGAATTATAACATTATCGGCACAAATCTGATAACTCTGGATAGCGTCGCCTCACGACCTGTTGAACACTATTAAATTGTAACGGATAGTCTTAGCTCCGTCGAAGCTATCCGTTCAGTGAGGCCGGAAAAGCACTCGCCGTACTTCCTTGAGAGAATACGAGAAATTTTGAGTGCTTTATCCAGACGCTGTTATATCATTACCTTTGTGTGGGTCCCTTCTCATTGCTCAATTCCGGGTAATGAGAGGGCTGACTCATTAGCAAAGGGAGGTGCGATTGAAGGCGATATTTATCAGCGTCAAATCGCCTTCAATGAATTTTACTCTTTAGTCCGTAAAACTACCATCGCTAACTGGCAACGCAAATGGAACGAAGATGAATTGGGCCAGTGGCTTCACTCGATTATCCCTAAGGTTAGCCTCAAACCATGGTTCAAATGTCTGGACTTGAGTCGGGACTTTATTCGCACCTTCTCCCGACTCATGTCCAATCACTGTTCGTTAGACGCGCTACTCTTTCGTTTCAATCTGGCCGGCAGCAATATCTGCGTTTGTGGCCGAGGTTACCACGACATCGAACACGTTGTTTGGTCATGTGAGGTGTATCTTGTTGCCAGATCGAATTTAGAGAACTCCCTTCGGGCTAGAGGAAGGCAGCCCAATGTGCCGGTGAGAGATGTGTTGGCTCGGTTAGACCTTGATTACATGTCCCAAATATATGTTTTCCTTAAATATATCGATATTCGTGTGTGATTATCCTTATACCCTCCATTTCTTCCTTTGTGAGTAATTGGTCCGCTTGCTATAAACAGGAGAATGAAATGTAAATTCACAACAGATGTACGAATAGATTTAAGAATTGAGTGTGTGTGATTATCAACATTGTAATAATTACCTTATACCCTATCCTTTTCCTGAGAAAAATATGTCACCCTTCTAATCTCGAGTCCACCGCGAGTAATCGGTTTCCCACATTACTAACCATAGATTTAAGAAAATTGATCATATATATAGTTTTAAAAATATATTTAAGATTTCGGCTCCTTTAAACTTATGCCTGTAAAAATAAACGAATTTATAAAAAAAAAATCTGATAACACTACACACTTTGTGTTT
Organism: Toxorhynchites rutilus septentrionalis; assembly: GCF_029784135.1. Taxonomy (NCBI): domain Eukaryota; kingdom Metazoa; phylum Arthropoda; class Insecta; order Diptera; family Culicidae; genus Toxorhynchites; species Toxorhynchites rutilus. Next base: position 84,860,730 of record NC_073745.1, read on the forward strand.
GACGTTTGCTTAGCGTGAGCACGTAGAATTTACCCGTTCATCAATATTTCAATTTCTCCCGTGTTTCATCAGTTCTCATCATCGTTAACAGTTTACTGTGATTGCTTGGTAAGTGTTTCGCAGTTGACTATAAAATATAATCAAGTGTAATGTAATTTTCGTTCAAAAAATTACAAAATAAAGTGTCCGAAACTTGAATCGAACTTTTTCCCTACGATTCAGTTGAAATTGATGATACTACAATGTGAGTTTTCAGACTTATTACGGATGCAAAGCGTAGATTCATATAATGCACCAAAATATTTTAAAATCTTGTTTAAATAATACACATGTTTTTCAGCTTCAGACCAACAGATAGATATGTGGGAAGTTGAATAATTAGTGAACAATGTGCAACTGGATAAACTTCTAACAGAAGAAACCCTGAATCCTCCCTATGTTGCCGTGTATCCTGGTAATGCATCAATTCATGTTAAAAGTAAGCCTCGCGTTACTTCTGCAGTGGCCACAAGCGAGTTCTGGGATATGTTGTATAAAGAAGTAGAACCTGTGAAGAAGTTGATTGAAATGACAAAGCGCCAAAAAACATGAGGAAAAGAAAATGAAAACTGAGTTGAAACGGGAACAAAAAGAAATCCAAACATTAGCTAAGCTGAGAAAGCAGGTAGAACGGATGGAGCAGAAAGAAAAAACTTAAAGAACTGAAAAAGACAAAAATGCTGCAAATTCAAGAATTAAGAAAGAGAAATTGGTACAAAAGGGTGATGACAAAATAGATGTAATTATGTAACAAATATGAGGAATCAAGATTTTTTTTTATCTGTATTATAGTGACTTTCAACTCATTTCTGGTGGCTGGTTCGTCACTTTTACTTCCATTTTTGGAAGAATGTCGGGAGCGAGAATTGAACTCGTGACCTTTAGCGTGAGAGGCATGGATGTTACCACTACGTCAGATCGCCTCCACAAAGAATCAAGATTCATGCTCTGATGTCTTCAATTATTTTTTTACTTTGAACAACAAATAACCTGAATTCAAATATATACGAGTAAATATCATTGAAGCAATATAAGCCTTACGATATTTTAAACAATTAAGCTACAAACAAACATCAATAAACGACAATCATTTTGGGAAAAATGGAAAATATCATAAAAGAGGTTGTTGAAAATTATTTCAAGACAATTAAAAAATCAATTGGTGGAAGTTCTATTACAATTCAACCAGCCATCAATTGTTGTAGACAATTTTTGAAAACATTTGTGTGTGCATGGAAGGTTGCAGCACACTTTTAGATCATTTTATAGTATTAGTAATCGTACAGAAATCTAAATTGTGCATAGATCCACAAGAAACCGTTATGCAAACAGATTTTTTTTTTAAATAGTTTCCGAAGTTTGATTTTTATTTGCTTCATTTGAATAATATATGAAGCATAAAGTTCAGATCTGTTCTGCATCATATGCCTTAAGTGCGCTACACATACAGCGTCACCGTCCCGTCAACTATTCTCTTGGACTTATTTCGCCGACGTCAAAGTTGCCGGTGATTGAGTATGTGAATGCTACCATACGATTTCCATGGGAGAATATTTGACATTTCATTCCTCTACGTTGACCAAGGATGGAATACAAAGGAGCATGATGCGATATACGATTAATCGCAAACTGCACAGATCGTAATCTGTGCAAACTGCGACTAACTATTAATCCTCTCCCATCATAACCAAATGATTTTCTCTTGATAACTCTGAGTTGACCAAAGCATTGCTAGACTGAAACTAGTTCGAATAATTGAGTTACTCTCCTTTCTCGTTCTGTTTACAACTCGTAACAAGAATTTGCTCCATGGGAATGAGTATGACGTACGCTTTATGATTCTCGCTCTCTCGTCTGGGCGTTCAATTTTCCTCTCCGAGCACATTTACCTCGATGAAACTGTGTGAGGAAAAAATGCGCTACAGCAGATAGGACGACTTTAATGTTTAATGTTCCACAGAGGATTTCTTTAATGTTTAATGTTCCACAGAGGATTTCTCAGATGGTGTTTAAATTCATCTACAAGAGACTACAAACAATAATCCCCCTCAAATCACTGATTTTATGAGTTAATGTAAATGCATTATTGGCCAAGGCTATTACGATATCGAACACGTGGTCTTGCGAGATATATTTTTCCGCCAGCCCAAATACAGAACACTCCTTTCGGGCCCGAGTAAACTTGTGGCTAGAAAAGACTTTAATTAGAATTAATCAAAAACATAAATTAGCGCAAATATGCCAACATGTGTTTTTTGTGTAAGCACGTAAATATTTACTCATAGAATTTTAGGATTGTGGAACTCTACATAATTTGTAGTTTGTGGGGGGAATACTTATACAACTCAAATGGGTAATGATTATCTGCTATCACAAAGCTGACGTTTTGTTTCACTACTGATTCATTCAAAAAATGCTTTATTTTAAAATGTTTTCTTATCCTGAGACTGGCTCACCATATTGCAATGCTACTAAAACCGTAGGCTAACTTCAAGGATATTTTTTTTATTCATTTTCGGCGAATAATCAATAGAGTGCCGTGTTATGAAACATCAGAACAATAGCAAAAACAACATCACGATCATAAGATGTTGGTTCGGTTATTCCAGACGACATTAGAATATATTCCATCTGATCATCTTTAGGAAGGTTAACGACCTTCAAAGGATAAATTTATCTTGGGAACATTAAATTGATGTCCATGTCTTCCAGTCGGACGTTTATCCGCTCTGATAATAATTGTATGGTCCTCACAAAGCATATATTCCAATGCCGTCAGTTCACTTAAATTCTTCGCATACCGTTTGATGATTAAGTAGGATGTTGATAATCATTTTCTGCGATACCGATTGTTCCAACAGTATTCGACAATATGGAGATTGAATACCTGAAATTAACCAGATTCAACCAAACAAATCTGCGGACAAAGCAGTATGTACACTCAAGAGATGCAACAAGTTTGAAGGGATATGAAAAAAAAAGCATTGGTCGTTCAATAAATCTACTGTTACATATGTTGGAAGTCCACAATATATGAATAACATATGTTATACAGGGTGGGCCATTTAAAGTGGAAGCATCTGGCAACCCCCTAACTTTTGACAGAGATGTCAGATTAACAAATGTCATACCGCGTTGGAAGCGTCATTTCAGTACAATTTTAACCATGGAACAATACACACCTAAACAACGCGCTGAAATTGTTCAGCTGTACATTCAAAATAACTTCTCAATTGTGTTAACTAAACGTGCGTGGAAAAATAAAAATAAAGTTAAAACATCGCCTGGAGACAACACTATACGTCGATTATATGCCAAATTTATATCGTCTGGTAGTGTTGGTAATGCCAGTCATCTGTCCAGACAACGACCAAGACGTTTCGACGAGAATATTGATGCCGTTCGAGCCAGTGTTGCAGAGACTCCATCGACATCAGGTCGCCATCGTTCCCAAGAGTTAGGCATCGCTCGAACCACTCTCCGACGCATAATTCGTGTTGATTTGAAAATGTTTCCGTATAAAATTCAAATGGCTCAACAACTTAACCCATCTGACTTACCACGTCGACTTGATTTTGCGAAATGGATCATCGAAATGTTCCCCGGAAGATTAATATCGAAAAACGGCGATTATGACTGGCCACCGAGATCACCTGATTTGACGCCTCCTGACTTTTTTTTATGGGGATATTTAAAATCCAAGGTATACACTGGTAAACCAAGGACCCTGGCTGCGCTGAAATATCGCTGCAATATCCGACAAGAAATTGCTGCCATATCGGCCGAAACATTGGGCAAAGTGATGGAAAATGCCGAAAAAATGGCACATTTTGCGGTCAAGGCCAGAGGCGGTCATTTACGAGATATCATAATCAAAAAGTAGTTAGAACAAATCTCCTTGGACCAAAATAAATGAATTTCAAAAAAAAATTTTAAAATTCCACTTCTTTACTTTGCTAATGAAAAAACAAATCCTTCCACTTTAAATGGCCTACCCTGTATTTGCAACGAAAAACGTAACCACACAGAATTGTATTAATCAAATATGTGATCCGTGTTATCTACAAAATAAAAAAGGGTCTGAAATTCCATTGAATTCGAAAAGTGTTTCGTGAAATCACTAATTGAATTATTATCAGAAAAAATATTTGAAGAGAAATGTGAATGTTCAGAACTATTGAAATCTAAAAAACGATTTTGGGCGGGATGAGATTCGCCCAAATCTGCTGGTAATGAAATTAATCAATTGCATCCATTACCCGTCTGCTGTTTATCGGGCGGGAGACGACAGCAAAATAAAATCGACACGAGACTGAGTCAGCCACTCACTGCGGTCAGTGCAATAGAGAATTAAAAATCCCTCGATGAGTGTCGTAAGATTTTAGTTGATCGTCTCTTGTACACTTTCCGATCAAGAATTCATTATCCGCTTTATGGCATGGGATTAATCGTTTGTGGCTTGCACTCACGATAAACCTTGAGTAGTAGAAGCAATGCTTCGAGAGTGCCTACAGTGGGGATTCCTCTTTCATATTGCTTTTTTGAGATCTTGGTAGCTCACCGTTCCAAGTATTCTCTCTGTGTACATATGAAGGATAAAAGAGCATCGCCTGCTGGGGGTGATTTAAAAACATCCGATTAGAGGGATATACTTATTCATTGATCGTTGAATGTGATTTTTTACCATCACTGACGTTGACTTCACAGTGACGAAACGGTGTATGTGTAGCGCACTTTAAGCGTCTGAAATATGATTCAGAACGGTATAAATGGTGAAACTTTCACATTCCAGAAGGCATATCTTTCGTTCTTTTTCCTTCCACCACAATAACCAAGCAGGCGGAAAATCGAAAATTGGATGGCGATACGTTTCACAAATTTACATTCTAATTTGTATTTTCTTATCTTTTCTTTTCATGTTCGGCTGTTGCTGCTGCTGCTGCTGTCCGTGATGCGAATCCTCCGGGCACGAACGATGGAACGCCTATTGATGAGCAGTTCGACAGTTTGAAGTTTGAGTGATTGAAAAACAGCACAACAGAAGTGGAAAGACGAGTATCCCGCGGAGTATCGTAGATTTTACTGCTGCGATAGTGAGGGAAGTTAGTGAAGCAACCAAGCAAGAAAACCGTAGAGCAAAAAGTGCAAAAGTGCATTGGAAAGTGCTTTTTAGAAGCAGATAAAAAGGTGTCAGCTCGCGGCTAGTGAGGGTCGATAAGGTGCCAGACAAAGAAGTGATCCGCGGAAAAGCGAAGGAAAAAAACGATACAGCTTGAGCTAGAAGTACCCGTGCTGATTCGGTCAGTATTCGTTGCCGCTAGAAGTGAGCAGCGCGTGTGAGTGTAATACTCACCGATCGATTTTTTTGGGAGCAAGCGTTATATAAAAAAGGCCTCACCATTAGCAGCAGTATGGCGTTCGCTGGTCTGAAGAAGCAGATCAACAAAGCGAATCAAGTAAGTGATGTTTTTTTAATCCTTTTTGGAACTTTTTAGAATGGTAAAATGTTGGTTTCATTACCAGAAAATTTGTGTTGTTTTCATTTGATTCTAATTGAAATACTTCTGAAATTTAAACAATTTAACAGCATCTCTTCACAGCCATTTGGTAGCTTTTAATGATATTATAAATCTTTACACTGTGTAAGTACAATTTAATTAAATTCAATGTTGATTCCCTCTGACCAGAGCAGCAGAGTGACGGAAAATTAATGGCGAGCTCGTTCCGCAATGAGTTTTAGTTTTCTCTCACACAAACTTTTCCAAATTTTTGAAACGTCCCACTATTTAATGGCGATGCGAAACCACAGGACGTGCATCGCTAAACAATGGGAATTAAATAATCCCCGTATGCGATTCATTAAATCGGGGGGGACACGTACATGTTATAGTCCTTTATCCCCAGAGACACAAGGATATTTTCAGTATAACCACATTTCCATATATATATATATATATATATATATATATATATATATATATATTCGCTAGTGCATTCATTTGCGCGCGGATGTTTGTTCGTAATTGGAGACGCGAAGATGAAAAATCGTCTCTCATTTGGTGCTAAACACGTACGAACAGCAGCATCTTCTGTATCTTCCATTAGCCCCCTCATGATAAAGGACTGGCGTGGGTGCGATAAAAGCACTCCTTCTCGTCGGGGATGATACGAGGCTCGTTTTTTTCCACCCGCAGCTAGCACACCCTAGCAGCAGCCCCGTTCTGTCAGTTTGTTCTTTTCGTGACCTATATTTCCCGTAACGAATCCTCTCCATCATCAGTGTATCATCGTCGTTGTCGTGTTGTCGTGTCGTCGTCGACAACCTTCTCGAGGTGGGGAGAGGTGGGTTGGAATACATTATTACTGTAGCACCACGACTACACCTAAACCATCAATGGGAAACGAGAAAAGCTCATACACACAGGTTTGTTAACCCTGGCCTTCCGAACGAACGAACGAGGAACCGTCCGGATGAATAACTGTCCGTTCCAGGAGAGTGGAGCGGTCAAATGCTGGGAAAAGGCAAAGGTCTCAGGTTATAACTGGTATAGAGGCGACGCGTGCACTGAGCTTTGAATGATGATGGAATTATGCAACCCTGGGGGATAAGGCCGATCTATGTCAAGGTCGGTGCACACTGCAAATCGTACTGTGTACTGTGTGCGTTACCTCGAAATTGATGACCATCAACGTTTGCAAAAGGTGTTCATTGATGAGTGAACCGAGTTAGCTCAGTACGGGAAAAAGTGTAGGTTGGTTTTAAGCAAGGCGTTTCGCTTCAATTATACGCGAGCTGAAAAAATCATTGTAGGTTATCGAGAATCTCCTCACCGGTCATTTTGAAAATAGAAATGAAACCAATGCTTATTTTAAATCAATGTTTTTCGGATATTTAAGGATGAAAAAACTTTCTGGCTGAGTGATTTTATTTACTCCATTTGCACGACTCTTTGTAAGATGAGAAGGCTAATGAGAAAACATCGAACAAATATTGAATTTCATAAGAGCGTATTTATTTATTGGATGGTGAAATGAATCCTGCACCATCGTGAATCTCTCGAATTTGGTTGAGAGTACGACCTCAAAACGAACATTCTTAAAACTCAAACTTAACTAAATGTATAAGTTTGAGTTTTAAGCCACTCAAAAATGAGCTTAATCTTCTTCAAATTTGCTTCTGTCATACTTACAGAAACCACATCTTGCAGCATGTTGAACTCCCGCATAAATCTAGCTGTAGATTTGTAATTTTTGAACCTCAAGGGTGAATCAACCACCCTTCGACGACGAAAAGAGACGGGGCTGGTGTAAAAACAGTTCCGGTCATAGAGATCCCGCTTCTGATTCGTCCGCTTAGTACATTACAAAAGAATGTGACAGCCGCGATCTTGTGTCTGCTACAGACAGTATCCAACTCTCCCAAACAGCAGAGATCTTCGTATGCTGACAGGTGTTCTCCCCTCCATCCTACATTTCTTCAGGAATCTTTTCCGGACACATTTTAGCCATTGGATTTGCAAATCGTACTGCGGTCGTCACACGACACTCGCAAAGTCGAGTTTGGACCGTACGCTGATTAAATTTTAAAAATTGCTTGCGTATCAGCGAATTCTTTCCCGCAGTGATAAGTGAGTGGAATTTTCAGGGCTTCTTTGAATTCTCGATCTTTGTTTTAATTAGCGTTAAAGATTGATCCATCGTCACGCCTAAGTCGCGAACATTGTTTACTCGTTGTATATCCGAACATCTCAGCCTATTTTCAAAAGTTATCGGCTGAACTCTTCTTGTACATGTAATACAGGTCGGACTCGATTATCCGGAATGTTGATTGTTTTTCACTCCGGATAACCGAATTTTCCAAATAGAATCATAAAAAAAAATTTAAAAAAATCTCTCGGTAAACGTAAAATAACCATGATTTATACTGATTTTTTTTTGTATATTGCAGTGTCGTAGCCAGAAATCGACTAGCGCCTCCTGGGGGGAGGGGTATTTTTTTAAATTGAAAAAAAAAACATCGTCTTACAGCTCATGGACCAAAATATTATTCAAATGGTCATGTCCAATTACAAGCGAAAGCTTATGCGTGAGCTTCTTGGATGCCAAGGAGAGTTCGCTGACATTGATAAGTGAATCAACATTAAGATGGGAACTACATCAGGTTGATGAAGATGAAGAGTCTCAAAAATTGGAATGCAAATGAAACACCCTTATGTGGAATCGAAAAAGTTATTACTTGGACTAAAGAAAACAAATTGCCATTGGAAAGACAATTCCTCCTGCGCGAATCACGTGAAAATATTTTAGAGAAAAATGTTGAACTTTGGCGTCTATGCGACAATAGTATATAAAGTCTGATTGAGCTGGAATATTGTATAGTATATGCTTTCGAGGGATTCAATATTTTTCCCATTCGTAAATGTGAGATGACAATTTTCATTGGCACTCTATTGCACATAGTTACTCATAAATTTGTTTTTAAACTGAAATAAATAATAATTTGCAACACAAGTTTTATTGGATTTGTTCTGCGTTGATATCGTAACATATGAAAATGCTAATTAGAAATCTTTTGAGAATCCAATATATCAAAGGACTATCCAAACGGATACAAAGGTTTATCACTTATTTTGTATTGTTTGCAACAATCTGAACACTCCTACCCCAAATTTTCCTTTTCCTTACTACGTCCATGATTATTAGAATGATCATTTTATATATGATACAATGTGGATAACCGAATTTAAACATACTAAACGGACCCTGCTCGTGTTAGCTATTTACATCTATGTTTCATTAAATCATCATATTGAGTATGTTTAAATATTAAATCAATGTATTCATTTAAATTTGGAATTTTCAACTTATATAAATCTACTGCGGATAATCGAAACTAGTACAACAACCTCTGTTCCAGCCCTCTCATCTATCTAGCTACGTTCAATTTCTCTCAAATAATAATATTTGTAAATTAACATTTATTAACAAATTATTCAAAATTTCTGATAAAAAAAAAAAATCAAAAATAAAATACTCCGGATAATCGAGTCCGACTTGAAACGGAAACTGACCAACACATGCTTAACACGTTGAGCCCCGAATTGTTCTTGCTATGCTTTTCATTCCGTCCACATCAATAGCATTTGCATAACATCTGTGTCGGTCACTGTTCCCAAAAGATATTTATTGTACAAAAAGAAAATAGTTAGAAATTCGACTAGAAGAATCATCGTAAAACATCCGAAAACAAACTATTTTTAAATATTTCCTTATTTTGTAACTGTCAGTCCCGGTGATCAACTTTTGACGTGGGACTACGTCTAACCGGAGTATATGGGGGGTAAAATGAAAACCTAAACATAGAACATGCAGGAAAAAATGAAAGATTCCGAATGCTTATAACTCGAACATTTCTTACTGGATCGGAAAGATGTTTGCATCAGTTAATATGAAATATTTCTACGCTTCTATCGCAATTAATAAAATGTTATTTTTCATTGGATAAACAATTGAATAACTGTAAAATGTTAAGCGATATCTAAACGCCCTAACTACCTCGTTTTGATTGGCCCGATTTACGGTTTCCCCAACACAGCCATCGAAACCAAGCAGCCTTGGGGTAATCGGCATCGCAAACACATGAAAGTATGGGGATTTTTGTTCGTACCGAAATGTGTTCTCTAACACAGACTTCAAAACCAAGCAGCGTTAGAGAAATCGGCATTGCAAATACATGGAAGTCGGAGGTATTTTTGTTCCGACCGAAATGTGTTTCCCTAACACAGACTTCAAATCCATGGAGCGTAGGGAAATTGGCATTGCAAATACATTTAAGTCGGAGGCATTTGTGTTCCGGCTGAAATGTGTTCCCCCCAACACAGACTTTCGAACCAAGGTGTCTGAGGAAATTGGCATTGCATATTCATGCACGTCAGAGGTATTTTTGTTCCGACTGAAATGTGTTTACCTAATAAAGACTTCTAAACCAAGGTGTCTGGGGAAATTGGCATTGCAAATACATTCAAATCGGGGGCATTTTTGTTCCGATTGAAAAATGTTTACCTATAACAGACTTCAAAATTAAGATGTCATCATACCAAACGTAAAAGGACTGTTTAAATTTACATTGTAACGGAGAACATAATCTATCACAATGCATGAATTGATCTTACATGGCATTATACAATCTTTTTACTGTGGAGGCAATCTGGCGTAGTGGTAACATCCATGCCTCTCACGCTGAAGGTCACGAGTTCAATTTTCACTCCCGACATTCTTCCAAAAATGGAAGTAAAAGTGACGAACCAGCCAAATGAATTGAAAATCACTATAATACAGATAAAAAAATCTTTTTACTCACAAAGCTAATATTCAATTGAATTGAATTGAATTGAATTGAATTCGGAAATTGTTTCATTCAATCAAAAATTTAACCAATACAAACAAATGATTGCTAAGCTAAGGTAGTCCCACGTCAACCTTGCGGTTATATCATAGATATAACCTACCCATTTTTTTTCTAACGAAAAACTTAACATCAGGAACCGACAGAGCTCAACGTGTTAAGCAGATGGTGGCAGAGATAATTTTCTTCCACGAGAAGATTTTTTTTTATTTCAATGATAGACATCCGAAGCTTTCCGAAGTGTGCAAGTTGAAATTGTTTCTGCTTTTCGATGAAAAAAACATGATTTTCAGGAGATTTCTCTCAAGCAAATTGTGGACTCCTTCCCATTAAAACATATCTTTGTTTCAACGAAAACCATTCGCCATTTTTGAGCCATTTTTCGACGTCTTTGTATTCGTCGAAGCGTTGTTCAGCAGGTGGGTCTCATTAAAGCATAAAGGTTAGAATCTTGGGGTGGAAAGGTCTGAAGATTACAGCGGGTGTGATAACATTTTCCAGCTTAGGGTTTTTATTGGGTGTTTCACGGTTTCATCATTTGTTATAGGTAGCGATCTGTATTTATCGTTTCACCTAGTTTCACCAGGCACAGCACTTCCGGTCGAGACGATTCGGGTTTGCATTGGATAACCCGGCTTCCTCAGGGTCCTCGAGATAACGTGATAACAAGCAAACGGCATTGAAAAATCATAACTCAAAAACGATAAAATCACATCCTTGATCTTTGTTTTGTAAAAAACCCTCAGCTTTCAAAAATGAAAAAAATATAAAAAATATAGCGTATTTTATCGTGTCAATCAAGCACAGTAAACCATACGTTTTGCTTCGTATTCCCAGAGTGTCGATTTTTGTTTTTTAGAGATGACAAGAGATCTCGATGTTTCAAGCAATTTTAAGACATTTGGCAATAATTTTTTTTTTGAAAACCCCAATTCCCATTACTCCTCTATTGGGTGATTTTTCGACTTTCAAAAAACTCAAACTTCGAACGCTTTGCGCCACTCTCCCTTAAGCCCGATTGAGCTCTTATTTTGCATATGGTGTATGGGGCTCTTATTTTGCATTTTGTATGGGGTAACTTTTTGAAATTTTATTGTCGATTATTTCCCATACTTTTATTGGCACCCTAATGTACATACACGGTATGTTCAAGAAATAAGGGGACTTTTTATTCAAATCATGGAACACGAAACACGTATGTCAGAAAATCACGAAATAAAATTTAATATGTGCTCTTTGTTTCATTGTATTTTTACGACAAAAGCCCAAAACATACTGTCATTAAAAAGCGCGTAACTTTTTGACCTGTCAACCGATTTACATAAAGTTGGCTGCATTTGAAAGGTGAGACCTTAACCTTTCTAATGTTATTAACACTCAACAGATGGCGTTACGTGTTTCATGATTTAAATAAAAAGTCCACTTATTTATTGACCATACTGTATATACAGCCATTCCATGTCAAACCGATATAGTAGTTCTCAGATTTTCGTGAAAAGTGGTAATTTTGTTCTTAATCGCAAAACATTAGACCCGTATTTTTTATTTTTTCATTAGCGTGTTTATTTCCATTTTAGGTTGGTCCGAACAATTTTTTTTCGAAAAATGACTTTATTCAAGAATTCATAACTTTCGAGCTACTGGTCCGTTTCAAATGACCAACATATCAAATTAAAGTCTTCTTTGAAAAAACATTACACTTGCAAAATAATTGGATTTTGTTCTCATAACTATTGATTATATTTGTTTTTTTTATAGTATGTTTTTTATGTTTTTCATGTTTTTTATAGTATGGGGCGCCATATATTTTTTATATTTTTTCTTGAAAGCTGATGATTTTTTATATACCATATCCAAAAATCAGAGAGGTGTTATTTTTCGTTTTAAACACATTTGTCGCCAGGAGCGATTCGGTCGAGTTTCTTGCGGGGCCCAAATTAAACTATCGGTGAGCTAGAGAAATAAGAGGGCAACGATAATAATGAATTCGGGTTTGATTCAGGACTACTTTTCTGTTGAATCCGAACAAAATCAATCGACTGCTGATAAGAAAACTTATAAAAATAATGTTTCAGCCAATTGTACAGTGTTGCCAATGATAATAAAAAAAAAATGAAATTCAACCGAACGTACTTGCTCTATATACTATATTCGATGACGATGAATGTTCAATCGATTGCGAAGATTCTGTGAATATATCATACCAAGAACATATGTCACTTTTGTGGGAAAATAATCGTCATGAACTATATCACATTTGGCAACTTCGACTTTTCACGTGATTCGTTTTCATTGTTCTTTGCGCTTGGTAGATAAAAACCTGAAAGAAGAGGCGAGTTGCCAGGATTTTTTTATTGAGAATAATAATTGCGCAACTCGGATAGGCCCCTGTTTATTCCAAAAAGTTTTTTTTCTTAGACGCCATGTGTTTCTTTTGTTTCATCCTCAAAATGTTCACCGGACGTTGTAATAGTAAATCTGAAAGCGTGGGAAGTAGTGACGACGAAATCGTGCATAGCGCTAGAAGAAAAGTTTCGAGTATTATCTCATCGAGCTCCTATTCGGATATTGAGGAACTATACGCAAATGAATACCTGGAAGATATGTTAGAAGAACTTACTATAGACGACATAAATATATAAAAGATTTTAATATTAAGTTTAATTTTTGAGAATGATTTTCTAACAGTACATTTAACTCTTTGTGGTCGTTTATCTGCTCTCAGCCACCATACCTTTTTTTACCGTTCTGGTCGTTTGTCTGCTCTTAGCCTCCACAGCAAGAAACCATGCTAATCTTATGTTTTACTCAAACAAGTATCAGTTTATGCTTTTCCTAAACGAAGCATGGTGTCTAGTGAACCTGTTCACGAATCAATACGGTGCTTCTATGAGTAATAAATAACGGTAATCTGTATCAAACAAAGTAGTCACCCACACAAGACAACACACAGTGCGTTGAATACATAGGAATGTGGGATAAAAATTATAACAGCAGAATTTTACTATTGTAACACTTTGGTGTGATAGAAATAATTGTTCATAAGTATCAGAACTACTGTTGGCATAAATATCTTATGTTATTTAAATAATCGCATACGTATCTCAAGCGACAAAATCTTTGTTCATCTAAAGTTAAAAGTTCTGATCATTTCGGATACGCAGAAATCATTATTTCAGTAACTTCAAGTTTAAATTATATTGAAGTAGTTATTTTTAAAGAGCTGATTAATTGTTTGGATAAATGTCTTATGTCAACAAAATAATCTAATGTAAACAAATCTTCGTTTGTTAAAAGTGAAAAGTACTAAGTTTTCCGGATACACATTGCTGGCATTGATTACACGTTTATTGTATCAATGACAAACGTGTCTCATATTCAACGGATAAAAAAAATAAAATTATGTATTGATTATCCTCATATGATTTACTCTTGAAGACTGTTTCGAAAGATTTCACACGAAGGCGAATTATAAAATATAATTTTTATATTAAAACATCACATTAAAATACATTTTTTAAATAATGTTTTGTGAACTATATATATGTATTAAATATATAGTTCACAAAACATTATTTAATAAATGTTTATTTTCCATAGTCTTCTATGGATCACTGTTTTTTCAAAGAAAAATAATTCCGACCAGTACGAAACCCATGTCCAAATTTAATACGACCGCAAAGGGTTAAAATGTAACGGTTTATTGATTTTACAATAACTTTGTCAAACATCATATTTCAAGAAAGATAGAAAAATAAATTTCGATTTCGATTACGCCCTTTTTAAAAAATTGTAATTTTTGGTAGTCTCCATCATTTGTACCATCATTTGTACTTTCAAAAAAATCGTAGAGGGTCGGGTCAGCAGCCGATTGATTTGGGGTGGAATCGCTCTATACGGAAGTTGTATCAATATAAGTAATTGGTTATTTTGAACTTGGATTTTTCATTGATGGGGTTTTGAAATAAAAATATATATCGCCATTTTGGATTTGCATTTTCACAAGATGAATTGAAAAAAAAGTCGTCACTTTGTGATGGTGACCATTTTGAATTCGCATTTTCATAAATAACTGTGTTCTTCTAGTCAAGCCCTTTCTTTTGATACCCATATTGATGGGGTTTTGGTGAAATATGTAGTCCGTCATTTTGTAGCAGCCGCCATCTTGGATTTTAAAGGTCATGGAATACGCAGTTTTATAACGATAGCAAAGATGAAGGCGTGATCCAAATTTCAGATCAATCGGTCAACAGGAAGGGGGTTGAATTTCTATTGAAGTGGGGCAACCCTACAGATAAACATACAAACATACTTACAATAGATAATGCTAAATAAAACCGTTTAAAAGTATAATGGAAAAACTATATTTTTATGTTTTTGATTTTTTGATTGTCCTACATATCCCATATTTACATTTAAGTGCACATTCTACGAGGAAAGTTTCACCCACATCTGTAATTTTTGAACGAAATAAAATATTGAAAAATCATTTCGGCACAACATTTCTGAGCTTCTCGAAAATGCAAAAAAAGATAAGATCATTCAAGAATGAGTTCCATCTTTAATATAGTTGATAGAATCAATCAAGTCCCTCGTGCTAATGTTCAAGTTTTTCAATAGCAAAATGTTATTATTTTATCAAGTTGTCTCATATTTCAAATGAAAGCAACACAATCGTCTTAAGTAGCGTCCTTTTTTATTAGAGCAGTTTAAGACAAACAGAGCCCAAAGCAATAATAGTTCGATAACTCTGTCATAATTGAGATTTGACCATATGTGTAGAAATTTATATTCTTCAAATATGATGCTCTGCACCTCCTGAATGATCCTGGGTCAGCCACCTAGTTCTCTAAATATTCAGCTGAATATCAAAAAACTCATTCCGATTGCGCATATTATTGATTAAAGACACTCTACCGGCACCCAAACTAGAAGCTCAGTTTTATTGGCATCTGTTGACCCGGATAACGCGGAGAGACCAGAAGGAAAAATGGAAAAACGCTATTCTGACTCGATAACGCAGAATAACGAGCACAATAATAGTTGTCGTAAAAAACTGCTGTTGTAGGGTATCTGGCGTTTCTGGGTTGCTGCTGCTGCTGCTGCTCTTGCTGCTGCCACCGCTACTACAATCATTAAACTTTCAAGAAATTTATTCGCTAGACGTGATCATAAAGTCCGGTCCGTTCCTGGCGTTCCGCAAACTACGTTGACGTTGTTGCAATATGCTTCGAGCGGTGGTGGTACCATTTTTTTCTGCACTGCATCTTCAGGTTTTCGAAAGAAGCTGGTAAGAGTGGAGTACCCCGACACGTCCTAGAAATGCATATTTTTTGGAGGAGCAAACGTGAGTGAGTTGCAATTGGGTGAGTGTTTCTGGTGTAGGTGTGTGTGCGCGGAATAGTTCCGTTAGAAAGTGGATTAATTTTGCACAAATTGAATTGTGCCATTGAATGAGGTGAATTGAATTTGCCGGGCTTTGTGTGCAGTTATGCAAGATGCTCTTGATGTTTTTGGGGTAGACTTTTGTTCATGTGCTCAAACAAGCACTGAATTACGTAGAAAGCCCTTCATTTCTAATTATACACAACCGAACGAAAATATTATATATCTCAAGGAAAGATTCATCACTTCTAGTCGATTTGAAAAAAAAAATGAAGATTCAGTTTTTGAATAATGACAAATATATTTTTTCCAGTGTTCAAAAACTGAATCTTCATTTTTTTCTATTTTTTCCATGTAATCATATTTCGAAGCGAAATATACAACCCTCATAATTTCCATATTGCCCATATTATGATATCAATATTTCTATTCTTCCGTAAACATTCCCAACGGGGACTTTCAGAAAGACAAATTCACCCTATTACGAGGGGCATGACAAATATTCGATATTTCAACCACCATTCGCATCGCTTGCTCAAAATAAAACACTCTTTCTTCATTTATCTCCTGGGATTTGGGGGCAGGAGTGTGAGTACACAGCCACAAAACCGATTAAGCCCGGAGCTCGCGTGAAACATACAGATACGGAGGGATGGTGCGCGGATGTCGATGTTCAACCACCTCTTCGAATGTTGCTATGTTCGTGTTTGTTAGCGATAGAAGAAGCATCCATATTTAATGCTCGATTCCACGTGTATTGACCACACGGCTGGAAGGGGGCTTTCAGATAAACTGCGGAAGCCACGACATGTTGTTGTGAGAGACTGCATTGGTAGCACATTGATGATAGGCCATATGAGAATGTGATAAATGACGTGCAGTTTTCGATTAGGTTTTGAATCGCAGTTAAAATTATTAACTAATTACAAGGTGTGGTCGACTAGACGATTTTCATCAATGATGTTTGTATGTAGCAAGTATCGAACAAGTATCGTTCAAATTCGTTTCAGGATTCTCGTTTCAGTTCAAGAGTTACTTATTTTTTAAATTGATTTCCAGTTTCACTATACGAGATTTATTTCAAAAGTTAATCACAAAATGGTAACATTAACATAGATGAGGCTAGTATTCCAGCGGAGACAGTTAATATGAGGTTTTCATTGTTGTATTATTAATAGTGAAATTTGTTCGATGTCTTTTATAGCAAGCAATAGGCGTGTGTGGATGGAGAAAGGTCAGGACTCCGATCGTAAATCGATCTCTTGATGGGTGCTGAGTTTTTAACCCATAATCGTTAGTAGAAAGCGGACGCGTAAGCAATGTAGCTTGAAAATAAAAAAAATCAAATTTAAATTTTACGTAGCAAAAATCTTACGCAAATTCATAGAGTTTGAAGTGAGGGTTGTGATGAACAAAGCTTGAATCATATATTTCACCATCCAAAATGAATATTGTACAACTCATTCACTCACTCTCTTCCTCTCTTCCTCTCTTCCTCTCTTTCTCTCTTCCTCTCTTCCTCTCTTTCTCTCTTCCTCTCTTTCTCTCTTCCTCTCTCTCTCTCTTCCTCTCTTTCTCTCTTTCTCTCTTTCTCTCTTCCTCTCTTCCTCTCTTCCTCTTTTTCTTTCTTTCTTTCTCTTTTTCTCTCCCTCTTTCCCTCTCTCCCTCTCTCCCTCTTTCCCTCTCTCCCTCTCTCCCTCTCTACCTCTCTCCCTCTCTCCCTCTCTCCCTCTCTCTCCCTTATTTTCTGCAGACGAAAATGCACATCGAGCTGCTATTTCTAGATTACTTTTTTGTTTTTATTTACAATTTCAACAGAAAGCCAGCTAGATGTACACACTAAGTGTTAAAGGTATTGATACACCTTATTGCAAGTTTGTACATCATTAAAATCTATATAAATAAAAATGTAAGGCAAAATCTGTTGGTAAGCGGAAACCCCGAAGAAGTGATGGTCCGATTTTAGCCTCCTATATTTTGTTGTATTCGTCTCCTCCCATATATCAATATAGTGGAGAGAAAAATCGGAAAATTTTCGGAAAATCCTGAAGGAAGGTCGGAAAATTGATTTCCCACATGTTCGAAAATTACATCATAATAAGCGTTGTTAGTCCATTCGAGATTTGCGCTATCGAAATTGATCTTTGTTCGTAAGTGGAAATGGATTTTCAGGCGAAATAACGCAATTCCATATCCTATATCTATATATATATAAATGGAGTGATGTCTTTCTGTTTGTCTGATTTCGTGACAGTTTGAGACCCCTCCCTTCTCTCTAAGGGGGGCTGCCATACAAATGAAACACAAATTTCTAAATTTCTCGAGAATTAATCAAGCAAATGAAATGAATTTTGCCGTGTGGAAGTTTTATGGTTCAATAAATGATTACATGGTGGTTCGATACCGCTCCCCCCTCTCTTAGGGGGAGCTGCCATACAAATGAAGCACAAATTTCTGCATTACTCGAGAACTAATCGAACAAATGAAATCAAATTTGGCATGTGGAGGTTTTAGGGTGCAGTAAATGAATCTATGGTGGTTAGATACTCCTCTCCCTTTTTTTTAAGGGAAGCGGGACGGGGCTGGTTTTACCATACAAATGAAACACAAATTCTTGCATTACTCGAGAATTAATCAAGCAAATAAAACCAAATTTGGCATGTAACGTAACGGAGAAACATGTTATTTGCAAGTGGTTAAAAATCTTGAACGAGAATTGTGTCTGAAAATAATCTGATATTATAATGTCGAGTTTTGGTAGAAGTACTAGGCATTTTATAGTAAAAGGTAATTTTAAAGGATAGAGAAGAAGATCAATTAATGAACAATTCTGCGATTGGACCCATGAACAGCGCTTAGTAAGAAAACGTGGATGTGATAACGAAAAATAAATTTTGGACGGGACGAAGTTTGCCGGGTCAGCTAGTTTAAAATAAAAATGTAATTTATCAATCGTACATAGATATTCGTTTTTCCCGACTCTCCCTCACTAGGAAATTTATAGTGAAAGAAAATTAGGAAGTTCAATTAGAAGATCAATCAATGAATAGCTCTGCGACGAAGTTTGCCGGATCAGCTAGTTCTCTTATAATTCTGGAAATAATCATACACATCTATGAAACACGTACGAACAAATTTCATTGAAAATCAGAGTTCGGAAAAAACGAAATTTCGAGAACTAAAAAAAATTTTTGAAGTTTCAATGAAAACAGTATGTTGCAACACACGACAGTAAGATGCACTTTCAGTATTTTTATCTCAGAGCTATTGAGAATGGTATGAGAGACAAATGGACAAATCGATGGTTCTTATAGGGATATAGGGATTAAAAAATATATCTAAATTTCTTATTTGGTACTTCACGCAATATTTTCCATTGTGTTGGCGATTAGGTTTGGGGGCATTATTTACATGCTGGCCCTGCGAAAATAGGGAAAAACCAATTCTCTATCGCGTAGCGTAGCGGTTCTTCAAAATAAAAAAAAATTCCAACATGGCGGCTATATGATTTTTTTTTTCAATGATTATAGCAAAAATCATCATTTCAAGGCTGATATGAAATTTAAAACCAAAATATTGGAGAACTACTACGCTGCACAATAAAAATACATATGTAAATGCTGTAAAATAGTCTTCGTCGCATGGATCCAAATCGGATCCTGAAATAAATGTGTCGCCAGGCAGAAAAAAGTTTCAAAAAAAACGACTTTTGGACTCATTTATACCACGAAGTATTGTAATTGATTGAGCATATTGAGCAAATTCAGTGTTTGTGGGTCGATAACACTTTCAATGTTATAAGCTACCTGAAAATGTAAAAATGAAAAAAAAACATTTTTTTTATTTCCCTGGTTGAGGGGGAATTAAGCTATGCATTGCGAGCTAAACGGCTTGATAATTGAAGTTCTTTTCTTTCTGACAACGCTCGGCATCATTTCGAAAATAACGTAGAAAGTGTCACTCAAATGGAATGCTTACCGTTCGCGCCAGATTCTTCGAACATTTCTTCCTTTGGTTGCTTCAAACATGAATCGGTATCAAAGAAGAGTTTTTTTCGAGTTAAAATTCAAAAATTGTTCTGATCATTTATTATCTTCTATCTATCTATCTTCTCTCTACCTATATATATAAAAATGGAGTGATGTCTGTCTGTCTGTCTGATTCTTATAGACTCGGAAACTACTGAACCGATCGACATGAAAATTGGTATGTAGGGGTTTTTGGGGCCGGGGAAGGTTTTCGTGATATTTTGAGACCCCTCCCCCCTCTAAGGGGGGGCTGCCATACAAATGAAACACAATTTTTTGCATTACTCGGAAATTAATCAATCAAACGAAACCAAAGTTGGCATGTGAAAGTTTTAGGGTGCAATAAATGTTTCTATGATGGTTAGACAGTCCTTCCCCCACTCAAAGGGGGGGGCTGCCATACAAATGAAACACAAATTTTGCATTACTCGAGAATTAATTAAGCAAATGAAACCAAATTTGGCATGTGGAGGTTTTAGGATGCAATAAATGTTTCTATGGTGTTAAGATACTCCTTCCCCCTCTCTTAGAGGGGGCTGCCGTACAAATGAAACACAAATTTTTGCATTACCCGAGAATTAATCAAGCAAATTAAACCAAATTAGGCATATGGAAACTTTAGGGTGCAATGAATGTTTCTATGGTGGTTAGATACCCCTCCCCCCTCTCTTAGGGGTGGCTGCCATACAAATAAAACACAAATTTCTGCATTACTCGAGAATTAATCAAGTAAATGGGCGGGACGAAGTTTGCCGGGTTAGCTAGTATATATATCAAAATGGATTTCTGTCTGTCTGATTCTTATGGACTCGGAAACTACTGAACCGATCGACATGAAAATTGGAATGTAGGGATTTTCGGGGTCGGGGTTGAGTTCTTATGATAGTTTGAGACTCCTCCCTCTCTCTAAGAAAGGGATGGGGGGTGGGGGGGGGGGTGATGGGGGTGTGTGGTGCGGCTACCTGCCTTGCAAATGAAACACAAATTTCTGCATTATTCCAGAATTTTTCAAGTAAACGAAACCAAATTTGCCATATGGAGGTTTTGGGGTGCAATGAATGTTTCTATGGTGGTTAGACACTTCTCCCCACTCTTTATAGGGGGGGGGGTCTGCCATACAAATGAAACACAAATGTCTGCATAACTCGAGAACTAATTAAGCAAATGGAGCCACATTTGGGATGTGAGGGTTTTGAGAAATGTTTATATGGTGAGTAGACACTCTTATTCTCTCTCTAAGGGGGTGCTGTCATACAAATTAAACACAAATTTGTGCATAACTCGAAAATTAATCAAGAAAATGGAGCCAAATTTGGCATCATGGAGGTTTTAGGGGGCAAGAACCGTTTCTATGGAGAGTAAACACTTCTCCCCCTCTCTAAAGAGTGGCTACCATACAAATGAAACACAAATACCTGCATTACTCGAGAATTGATCAAGCAAACGAAACCGAAGTTAGCATGTGGAGGTTTTAGGGTGCACTCCTTCCTCTGGAATGAAGAGGGGGTCCCATACAAATAATACACATATTTCAACGAAACATATTCCAACCAAACATGGCAATTGAAAAATTTCGGAAAACTTTGAAGGAAAATGGGAAAGTTCGAAAAATTCAATTCGCCTATGTTCTACAATTGCATATTGACAAGCGTTGTTAGTCCATTTGATGTTTGCGTCTTCTATCTATATAAATAAAAATGGATCGCCGAATGTGTGGATAACAGCAAATTGTCCGGCTGTCTTTATTCTATCATATTTTCTGAATCAAACATTTATTCCATGTAATGGAAAACAAGCAAGTGGTGGAAAAATCTTGAACGAGAATTGTGTCTGAAAATAATCTGATATTATAATGACGAATTTTGGTAGAAGTATTAGGAATTGTATAGTAAAAGGTAATTTTAAAGAATAGATTAGAATTTCAATCAATGAACAGATACGATTGGACCCATGTATGTGATAACGAAAAATAAATTTTGGGCGGAACAAAGTTTGCCGGGTCAGTTAGTGTATTATAAAAGGGACGGTTCGAACTCATCTCATCACCACAGTGGATATTTGAGGTTTAAATCCAGTTCAGAATCGTTCGTCGAGGAAAATTCTTTACTTCGAGCAACATCCCACTCAACAATACAATCAAAAAATCATTTGGGTGGCCCACGGCAATAGTTTTTTTTCTTACAGAAATCAAAACAAAATTCGTATCAGTAGTTTTTAATTCTTTTTTAAACGCATTTATTTGAAAAACACATAACACAATCGTTTCTCTTTCTCAATGGTATATTCTTATTCGGTATCTAAGTGCTAATAAAAATAATGCTACTTTTGAGCTGCCCTGTATAACATAAAATAATACTGAGAAAGTTCTTTTATGAATCGCTGTAATGACACAAGAAGAAAATAGAATGAATTGACATTTGAATCTTCATTCCTTTCAGACAACAAAATGTCGTTGTTTTCGTGTCCTATATTTGTCCCTACATCCTATCCTTCGCCCTTTGTGCGCCCCGCGTAATGACATATTGATGTGTTTTTTCCTCTCACTCTTTACAGTATGTCACGGAAAAGATGGGCGGTGCGGAAGGCACCAAGCTGGATCTGGACTTCATGGAGATGGAAAGAGTGAGTTGCTTTGGGTTATATACAAACGATTGATAGAAGTGCCACCATCAATACGGGGAGAGTTAGACTAAAAACTATATCGATTGCCAATAGATTCGAATATCCACTGAAACCATAATTTCCTCCCTCGTACAGAAAACAGACGTTACGGTTGAGCTAGTCGAAGAGTTGCAAGCAAAAACGAAAGAATACTTGCAACCGAATCCGACGGCCAGAGCGAAGATGGCAGCGGTCAAAGGTATTTCTAAATTATCAGGTCAAGCTAAAAGTAATACTTATCCACAACCAGAAGGTATATTGGCCGACTGTATGCTGACATACGGCAAAAAGCTCGGTGATGACAGTATCTTTGGTAGGTATCGCCGCTCTGGCGCCACTGCTACGCGTATAGCTTTTATTACGATATCTATAACCAAAAAATTGTCCTTGTTTTTGAGTGTTTATCGGTTTATGTTTTGTTCTCATGATTATTATTATTATCTCAATGCTAACCGTGGCGATTTTTCTCTTGTACATAATGACATATGGATATGAGTGTGTTCCTACACGATATGATTTGTCTCTACTATATGCAAGTGGAAAGCGTGAACGCGGTGGTTGTTTACTAATCGAAACTGACCGGCGGGGTGATGGCATAATGGTCGATTGGAAGTTAACCTCGCACATTGAGTCACAACCTCATCAAAAATTGTATTGCATTGTCCAAAGTGCCACCACCCTCACCAGACTGTCGCAACAGACGCATTTGTTTACATTTGTATCTAACCCAATGAGAGAATATGTTACACATTAACCCATTTCTTATTATCAGCAAGACTGAGGCAGGTTATCGGGCTTAAAACTGAGATGGAGTAAAATTTTATCATTTTCTACTCAATTTTGCATTTTACATTTAGATGAACTGTACAAACACAAAAGAACCGTCTTCGTTATTTGCATCTTTCCAGGACAAATATTTTCCGTTCTGCTCTCACTCACAGTCACTCACCGTCAGACTGCTTGCGATGTTGTATCTGTTTGTTTGTTTTTTGGGTAGCACTCATCTCATTTCATCAACCATTGTCACTACTAATCGCTTATTTTTGCATCCTCTCCCTAACTCATTGCTTCTTTTTTGCTCTTATTGTAAGTAATGCTTCTCTTACTCTCTATGATGTGCACCTATACTCGGTTGTCTGTTTTTTTTGTGTATACACACTCAGGATGAATGTTTTCGTAGCTAGGGACCGATACTTGATACATTTTAATTGGAACATGGACAGATTCCCAGGACCAATTCATTGCTCTCGGTTTTCTAGCATTGCATTCCGTACAAAAGACGAATCAGATCAATATCCTGATGTGTAGTTTCCACTCATAGCTTCTGTAATCATACTCTTCTTTACGCCCAGCTTCTCACTCTTATCTTTTACATTCATTGTATACGCTATTACCTATCCGCTGTTTTCGTTTTTCCGTTCTAAACTCGTGTGATTAAGTTTGTTCGTGTCATTTTTCTTGTTACTGTTAATTATCCATCTTCATCCGGAGGATGCCCTCCTCCAACGTTTCAAACGAAGCTAATTCTGATATTTTTCTACCCTTACTTTCAAATCAACCACAACACAAACCTGCTGTGCGCCGCTCCAACATCGTATTCCAACCTATGCAGCAATTTCCCTCGTCGAAATGGGCGATTCGCTCAAACAGATGGCCGATGTGAAGTACTCGCTTGACGACAACATCAAGCAAAACTTCCTCGAGCCACTGCACCAGCTACAGACTAAGGACTTGAAGGAGGTTATGGTAAGTGCACTGAAGATCTCTGTATTTAGTTTGGGTTTTAACTTTTCAGCTATTAGCCTCTGGTGACAATATGAACGGGTAGGGACATGTTTTATCCGAATAGTTATGTAAATGATAATATTATGATTTTAATGCATAGTGGATTCACGCTGTACCGTACTCCAACTTGAACTTCAAGTGGGTGCTGGAGGTACGCCTTTTTTGCCTATTTCTGGAAAGACGATAAGTTCATTTTAGTTTCGCGCTTGAAAGCATCCATGAAGACACCCACAATTAATTTTTAGCACATGTTTTGACATCCCGATTTATTATATTAAATGAGCCTAAAAGTAACAGAAAATGTGCTACTCTCAAATACTGGTATAGCATTTGTATAATATTGGGTTGGGGAAAAAGAAATGTCGTATATTGTCAATATATGGCAACATTTAAACATATCTTGTGTTGTACTTATCGCATCGGGTCATACTATACGGCTATTTAAAGACGACAATCTATGCTACAAGAGCGTTCTGACAGTGTTGTGATTGTCCTTTTCAGTCTCAAGTTATAACGCGTCGAAGATGGAGTCCACCAAGCAAGAAATTCGCCATATTTTGCGTTTTTACTACCTGCGAGGTAAAACTGCAACGAAGGCGGCCGAAAAAAATCGTGTAGTTTATGGACCCGATACTGTAACGATTCGCACAGCACAGCGTTGGTTTGATCGATTTCGTTCTGGTGTAGTGGCTGTCGAAGATACACCCCGTACTGGTAGGCCAATCGTCGTGGAAACCGATAAAATCGTTGAAATCATCCAAGTAGACCGGCATGTGAGCACTCGCTCGATTGGCCAGGAACTGGGTATAGACCAGAAAACCGTTTGGAACCATTTGCAGAAGATTGGATTCCAAAAAAATCTGGATGTATTAGTGCCACACGAGTTGACGCAAAAAAATCTTTTAGACCGAATCAACGTCTGTGATGCACTGCTGAAATGGAACGAACTCGACCCATTTTTGAAGAAGATGGTGACTGGTGATGAAAAGTGGATCACGTACGACAACCTAAAGCGAAAAAAGTCGTGGTCGAAGCGCGATGAGCCGGCCCAAACCATCGCCAAGCACGGATTGACGGCCAGGAAGGTTTTGCTGTGTGTTTGGTGGGATTGGAAGGGAATCATCCACTATGAGCTGCTCAACTATGGTGAGACCCTCAACTCGGTTCTCTACTGTGAGCAGCTTGACCGTTTGAAGCAGACGATTGACCAGAAGCGTTGTTTGGTGTTGGTGTTGTTTTCCACCAGGACAACGCTCGGCTTCACACATCTTTGATGACCCACCAGAAGCTACGGGAGATCGGATGGGAATTCCTATTACACCCACTGTATAGTCCGGACTTGTCTCCAAATGATTATTATCTCTTTCGGTCCATGCAAAACGCTCTTGGTGATACTAAGTTGGCCTCAAAAGAGGCTTGCGAAAACTGGCTGTCTGAGTTTTTTTATACAAATAAGGAGGGGGGGGGGGGGGTGTCTTATAAGGGGCGGAAAATGAAGTTGCCTTCTAAATGGTAACAAGTTTGCGAACAAAACGACGCATATTTGACTTAAATTGGATAATTTTAAGTATGTTAAATAAAGCGTCAAATTTCGATCAGAAATACGACATTTCTTTTTCCCCAACCCAATATATAAAACAAAGATTCTGTTCGTGCGTATAACTGATCATCAGACGAGAACAGATGGTCACATTTGAGGCGTCTTTATATCGTTTTCATACTATTTTAAGACATTTTTCATAAATTTCTAAAAACCCCGATTTACGGTGATTTTTACATTAAATGAGACTAAAAATAACAGAAAATGTCATGACTTCCAAATACTGGTATGCATTTGTATAATATATAAGGTCCAGCAATATAAGATTACTACGAGCGAGCGAAACAAGAGACACGTTGCAAATGAGCACGCATTACTTTGCCACACGGTCCAGACCGAGATGGATATAGATCTCCTTTATGCTCTTATTTTTATTCTTAGAAAACACTTTCCAACTTCATTTTGTGATGAGGTGTAATATTATCACGCATTAACGTAACAGCATCATTCGCTATGTGAATAGCGTGATGGTGTAAAACACCTTTGCATTTCAGCCGGCCTCGGTTCGATCCTCGTTGACGTCGTTTGGATTTTTTGTGGGTACAATCCTAAAAAAGGTGAAAACAAAAAAAGAAAGAGATGTGGACTTCTAAACATTTCAAAGCGTTGGGGGACATATGTTTTTATTTGCTCATTTGACGCTTCAAGACGCGAAAAGGCATGGTTTGTGCCGTAAATGAAATGCTTTCGGGCAACGCTAGTTTGGGTGTGGGATCACCATCATATGATGATTGTTGCGTGAACGTAGTAGCTAGAATAAAACACAAAGAAAGTCAGTTGGGGGTTTTGATGAAAAAAAATATTTTTTGATGAATTTTTTTTTGATAATTTTTCTTGATACACCGTGGTAAGATGTACATTCAGTATTTTTTTCAAATTTTTATCTCGGATCTATTGAGGATGGCGTGAAATAAACGAAAAAGTACGTTTCTCACCATAGATCCTACGTCAAACCACATAGGGGTTCAAATAAACCACCAAAATTTCTTATTTAATATCCTTTACAATATTTGCCATACAGCTAGTGATTTGGTTTCGGGGCACTTTTTACTCCCTTACCTAACCACTCTTTGGAAATATAAAAAAAAATTTTTGATACCGCGCAACACTGAAAAAAATCTGAAAGAAATCACACATATCTAGAAAAGCCGTTGAAAAACATTTAAATATGAATTAGAGTAGTACTGAATCTCTAAATCTAAAAAATAATTTTTAAAAATTTTAATATTTTTTTTGGTACTAAAATTTTTGATGAATTTTTTTTTGATAATTTTTCTTGATACACCGTAGTAAGATGCACATTCAGTATTTTTTCCAAATTTTTATCTCGGATCTTTTGAGGATGACGAAAAAGTACGTTTTTCACTATAGATCCTACGTCAAACCAAATAGGGGTTCAAATAAACCGCCAAAATTTCTTATTTAATATCCTTTACAATATTTGTTCCGTCTGCTGGGAACTGAAGGTGGACGGTATATAGAGTGCGTTGTTCCACTCTTGGACACAACGGATGCGTGGAAGGAACCCTCGTGTTCCTCACACCCTTTTGACGGGTGGGAGCCCCAATGGCTCCGCTCCGTGCATGGAAAACTCTTTACTCTTTCGGAAGTTTTACTCTTTGGGATGTGTTTCAGAAAAAGGGGTTTGAGCAGTGCAGAGTGGAAACATGGTGTTCAAACTATTTACACTTTATTCATGAATTTCACTTATCGAATTGACAATATTTAATTGATGTGATTCCACTGCGTCATTGCTGCTACTAATGTTAAGGTTATGCTGATGCTGCTGTTGCTACACTTGCGATGCGGATGGTTTTTGCTCCTCGTTGTCATGCAGCGACTTTTGCTGCTACTGCTCTTGCTGATATTGTTGTGACTGAAGTCGCACTCTGCTACTGTTGTTGTTGCTTCCACTTTTGCAATGTTGCACTTGTTGCTAGCTGGGTGGTTGGATGGAGACTGATAGCTCCGCACGGTCGGGGCGCATTTTTATGCAGAATCGCTTCGTATCGAATGAAGAAGGGGTGGTACTTACGACATCATTCGTTTTCCCCTTCCGTACGTTTCTCGGACGGAACAATATTTGCCATACAGCTAGTGATTTGGTTTGGGGGCACTTTTTACTCCCTTACCCGGCCAGGCCCTTTGTTTATGATAAACCGTTTGAAGTCTAACTACAATCTAGCCAAAGAACATCGACGTCGTGTACACTGCATATCTAGGAAAATTCTGATATAATTGGGCAAATCAAAACTATTTTACATGGTTATTATTTGCCGTCGTAAATCTCTGCATTCGATCGAGGTTCTTCAATTCGACAAGAGCTGGTGTAAACAATGTTGAGGAATCCAACCTATATCGGATGTTAGTTACAAATCACAGATGATGGAAGTTGTGTTATGAGCCAGAAAGAAAACGTCAAACGAGGAAATGCAACGAAAACGAGACGTGGTCGATGGTCTGACAGAAGTTATGGCTTCTTTGCACGGATCGAATAGTAACAGAATGACTGTTCTTTGAGAGCTTTCATTGAATATTATAGAAAGGCCAGAAATGCTAAAGCTGACTTTGAATGAATCACTTGCTTTTTTTAAATGTTGAAAAAGTTATAAAATGATTTTCCCATTGGTTTTTTTTTCACTGAAACACCATGTGTCCACTACAAAATTTGAAGATGGACAAAGCTATGTTATCCTAAAAAGATTATTATTTTATAAAGAATAATTGAAGGGTTGTTAGTTTTTTGCTGAAGTAAATGAATCACGTAACTTATGTGAAACAATTTCAATAATTTCAATTTTGTTCTTTGCGTTTTGGAACTAAACTGAAAAATGGGGACGCACTGTACTTCATTTTGTTATACAGGGTTTTCCAACTTTAAATTCCAAAAGTAAATTGAAATAAAACACACTTAGAATTCGAATTTCGATGAAACTTTTATTTCAAATTAAAGTTTGGTTTATGCCATTATGTGTGAAATACAACATCATTAAAATGTCCACCTAGGGCTTCCTCGCACACCTTGATCCGGAACAGGTAATTTTCGATGACTTTTCGGCACATATGGGGCGGTATCTCGGTATCTTTCAAATGTTCAAGAGTTTGCGGAGAGTTGGCATAGACACGATCTTTCGCATAACCCCACAAAAAAAAGTCTAGCGGGTTCAAATCGCATGATCTGGACGGCCAATTGGCATCACCAAAACGCGAAATTATGCGTCCCTCAAATTTCGTTCGCAATATGGCCATGTTCGGTCGTGTTGTGTGGCACGTGGTGCCGTCCTGCCGAAACCACATGTCATCCGTATCCATATCTTCAATTTGTGGCAAAAAAAATCGGTTAACATGCGGCCATAGCGCTCACCATTCACAGTTACCGTCTCGCCGTCCTCATTTTCAAAGAAATACGGCCCGATGACTCCACCAGACCATAATGCGCACCAAACAGTGACTTTTGGCGGATGCAATGGCCTCTCAACAATCATATGTGGATTTTCTGAGCCCCATATACGGAAATTTTGGGTGTTCACATAGCCACCGAGCTAGAAATGTGCCTCATCGCTGAAGAAAATTTGATGCGAAAATTCAGCATTTTGCTGCTGTTGTTCGTTCACCCAATCGACGTATGCTCGACGCATTCCATGGTCACCACGCTCTAATTTTTGTACCAGTTGGACTTTATATGGATGTAGGTGCAAGTCCAAATGCAAAATTCGCCACAATGATGTGTTTGACAAGCCCAATTGCTGAGCACGCCGTGGAATCGAAACATTCGGGTCATCCTCCACACTGGCAGCAACAGCAGCAATATTTTCGGCCGAACGCACATTACGATGATGCACAGGTTTCACAATATCCGCTACGGATCCAGTTTGTTCGAATTTACGCACTACATTAGCGATTGTGTGCTCTGTAGGCCGGCCATGACGACCAAAATCCGTCCGTAATGCTCGAAAAATATTTGCCAGTTTTAGGTCATTTTTATAGTTTAATTTAACAAAATTAACACGTTGTGCGATGCTAAAACGATCCATATTGTAAAATGGCAGACATTCAACTAACGATATGACGCTTTGGTTGACAGCTATGTCAAACGGTTGTCAGCGCAGAGCTGTATACTTTCGGAAGCCCGATATGGAAAACCCTGTAGTATCAAAACAGTAATGTGTATGAATAAAATATAGTATTCTGGGTTGAAAGGAGCATCCAGTTTAAGAATTTCACTCGTTGACATGTCAAACGTCAAATAAGACTGAGGGGAACTTCATTGAGTTGTTTGATTGGCACTAAAAAATTCGTGCGCTTGTGAACGTATGGAACGTTTGGCCATAAAGGTACAGTGTATCGTTTCTGTTTGCATTTTCTCCGCGTTAAACATCGTGAAATTGGATATACAAAAGGCAATTTCATCAAGTGTTATTGTCATTCGAAAACAAAGTCAATTTTCAATACATCAAAATCTATTTGAGTGCCATTCACATGTTTTGACATCATATGCACATAACTGTCGTCCAGTTGAAGAGTAGTCCAGTTAAAGAACACCCAGCTAACGAATTACATTGTTACGGTTCGCTAGCGAAACCGAAACAATAAAAAAAACAAAGTCAAGAATTTTTTAAATGGAATGAGAATTGAATCTGTAAGTTTAAATAAAAATATACAAATACTTACCCTTCTATTATCCATACCTACCTGTAAGATGTAGCATGCTGTCACAAAAAAACATCTGTAAAACTAACAAAAGCTGTAATAAACCTCGTCTACTGGTCTGCGAGTTTCCGGCCCAGAGAATGAGAAAAAAAAAAGGAAAAGGAAAGCTAGAGAGAGGAGAAGAACTGTGAGAAGAGAGATAAAAGGGAAAGGATCCTTGGGAAGAAAAAAACGGAAGTCGTAAAGGAAAGTAGAAGCGGATCGACTCCTTTTTAGCTACCGGACCGTCATAGATAACGCAGTGGATATTAAAACGGAATAGATACTTTGGAAGTTTTGTCTTTCAAGAGTTCCGTTCGAGAGTAAATAAGGGTGGTAAACGACGCGTTCCTGGGAACCGCAACGGTCGTGCGACGTTCAACCCTCCTCGCCTTGGTCCGACGGAGAACGCACAGCTCTAGGAAGTGCCAGTGGTCAACGAGCCCCATTGTCATCGTTGCTCCACACGTCAACGGGTGAGTCTACCGGACGTTTTTGAGGGGAAAGTACGGTGAGGACTGGATGAGCTTAACCCCCGCTCACCGTCTCTTGAACCGATGAGGTTGACTTCCGTTGGCGGGCATCGTGCGTGAGTAGCCATCAAAGAAAAACTTACCTCTCTTACCTTCCTCGATCCAAGGATTCCATCGATTCCTGCTCGGCCGCCTCGAATACTAACACCTGAAAAGAAATAAAAAAAAATATAAAACATACTTACCTTACATACCTTTCACTTCTGATACCTGTTGAATCCATGGTGCAATTGAGTCCTCTACTAACTACCGCTTAAGCCCTGAGTCCGCTTCGTGTTTCTGGTGAAGTGCCGACCCTGAGGTAACAGTAACCTCTGAGCTAGCCGCTACTTACAATTGGCGATCCACGTAAAAGAAAATATTCTGAATCCTTCTGATTCAAAATATTTTCTCACCAGCTCGGGGAGACTCACGAATTACTCGAAAGTAATCGCGAAAAGCTTGGCTTTGTTCTTGAGAAGTCAAACAAAATTGGTTAAAATAATTTATTAATTCGGAAAAACCCGAATTTGGCGCCCAAACCCTTTGCATGATTCTAGAAAAGCTTTAATCAATTGATTCGTTTCATCAGCTCAATTCTATTCGAACATACTTGTTGCATGCTTGAATAAAAATCATTATTTTTCAGCAGTGATTCATAATACATAGGAAGTGTGAAAATTAGAACGAACAGCGTGAGAAAAGATTAAAAAGTAGTGCGTGATAAAACTATGAAAATGTTGGATTTGAAAGGACGTTTTTACGATATTAGAGTGGATCATCTGAATGAGGATGAATTAGACTTCGAATTAGAGGTTAGGGAGATACTTTTCTTGGATAATGAATCCATGGCTAGGAAGCGACGGTCGTTGAGGGAAAGATTGAAACAGGAGAAGGAAGAAAATTTAACATATCTGAAAAATTTGAAGCGTGATCCAACGGAAGAAATGGAAGTGTGTGAAATAAAATTTAATGAGATTGACGAATTAGTGAAACAAACCTTGAAGGATCTACCTCCAAGATGTCAGTCGACGTTACTGCACTTGGGTAGCCGAATACAATTGTTGAAAAGTTACGTGGGACAACATGAAAACTATCAACTTGATAGAATGTTGGTCAAAATTTTATAATACTTGAATAAATTCTTCTATGGGAAACGCGTATCTGTGGCTGCAGATGCAGATGTGCAGATTTCTTCCGCAAACAATATTACCTGTCAGTCCAATGTGGACGAGCAGACATCTGCTTCGCAATGCCTACCCGAATCCGATCGCTCAGAGAATGGAATTCTTTCATTGAATAATGTCGATATTATTAATACGTTGAAGATATTAGGTTTTATAGAATCAGATGAAGTGAACACAACCCAAATTAAAGATGCTTTTTTATTGTTTAAGGACGAACTGTACCGGCTACGAAAATTCCGCGAAACCCACACCCAAAACACAAATACATCCTTGTCTGAGAACGCATATGAAGTCACCAGAGAAATTTCTACAATCTTCACGGGAACAATTCCAAAGAATTCAGTTCCTAATACTTCAGAATCGGTTCAGGCAAGGGGATACTCCACATATCTGCCGAATAGTAGCTCGACATTCCTGAGCACTTCGAATACGCAATCCCATGTTGTACCGGTGGTCACGTCATATCCTATTAATGGAACCATAACGACAAACCCTCCGATTTATACATCGAGAACTAGTATTCCATTACCCACACGCAGAATACTCCGTGGTGTACGAGGAGAGAATACGAGATCCGCGATACGATAAATGTTGTAAATTTCACGACAAGTTCAACGTTATCATCGAATCAAAACTATTGTAGTCAATATACAAATATCCCCACGCCAAGATTTGGCAATGCGTTGCAATATGGTCCTTTAAATCCATCGAGTAATGAAGTCAATTATAGACAAGAGACCCAACGTTTTCAGTCTCATTATAAATCATTACAGGTTTCAAAATGGAAAATAGATAAATACATTGGCACAGACCAAGGACTAAAACTTAATGAGTTTTTAGCTTTAGTTTCACAATTAGCTCTCTCGGAACACATTTCCGAAGCTGAATTGTTTGACTCAGCGTTCCACCTTTTTGCTGGTCCTGCCTTGAATATTGGTACATGTCCATGAGATCCACCGGACGTTTGATGAATTGGCCACACCTGGTAAACGAACTTCGTAAATCCTTCGTTCATCCAGAAATGGATTCATTGATACGCACTAGAATTCACCAACGACGACAGCAACGGAATGAAACTTTCCAAGAATTCTTTTATGACATGGAAGGTATGTTCAGGTCCATGACCGTTCCTATGAATGAATTTGAAAAGTTAGACATAGTTAAAAGAAATATGAGAATAGATTACAAGAAAACCCTTCTGTGGAAACCAGTAGCTAGTCTACCGGAACTACTGGAAGTGGGTCATATAATAGACGCCACGAATTTTTCATTGCTTCCAAAGATTTTCGGTACAGATAAAGTGGTTAATGCGATTTTTAATGGAAATTTAAAGCCAGCAAACCAAAACGATCAGTTTTGCCGTTTTGCCGGTTGTTCCATTTGCTCTGAATGCAGGTGATAAACCCCAATCTAAAAGAAAAAAAGAAAACAATCAAAACGATCATTTCAAATACAATTCACAGCAATATAAAGGAAACAATCGAAACGATCACTTCAAATGTAATCAACAACAACATTCTAGTAAAGTGGGACAAGAAAATCCGACGGAAGAATCCTTGAAACGCACACGCACAATAGAAACTTTAATGAACTCGCATCGTCCTCCGAGAAGCTACGAGTGTCTATATTGTAGACAAACCAATCACACTCTTGAACAATGCAGGCAATATCAAGGTCCTATTTGTATGGTATGTAGCTTCAAAGATTTCGAAACCCAAGACTGTCCTTACTGTCAAAAAAACGGTTTGCAGAGGGTATTCGCGTGAGTTCGTTATCAACCGCTAATAACCTTTGTTCACATGTCATCATTCAGCATGACAGATATTTTATCCCGCCTGTAGGTCAGGGTCAACCACAATCATCTATTGCTTCTAACCCGTCACCGTATTATGCAATCGCCTCACATCTTGCAGCGGGGAACAAGAAAATAGATTGACTAATGCTATTTTCTCATAACAGTTTGATGAAATTCCTGAGTGTATTTAATAACAGGGAATTAGTTACTTTATAATTATTATGAAGGTGCAATAAATATAAAAGTTTATTCTTCAGAAAACTTTAATACTGAAGAATACCAATTAAAATAATTCAATCATTAACGAAAGGAGCAGGTAAAAAAACCTCCAATCATGTAAACAATTGAAAACAATAAATGCCATGACTTCGACGACGAGTAAGTCTCAAAGCACGGGCTTAACAATATTTTTCATAGAAAATCAAATTTGATGAAGTATTAATCAAACAAGATATAAATTATACCTTGTGATATGAAGCAAGGAGGATTAATGAATCCGTTTAATCATGCGTGTATAACAAGTGGTCATGGTCTCGACGAGTGAGTCTCGAAGTGCAGGCCTCAAGCAGTTCTAGTTACTCTTGGGCCGGACTTTCCCCGGTTAAGGGCGAGATGTTTTAACGATGAGTCCGCCTTAGAACGAAAGCTCGAGTTAAAATAAGGCATACACTTTTATGACGAGTAAGTCTCAAAGGGCCTACATGGTATTATGGTACAGATGAGAATAACAACTAGTTTTTTAGAGCAAGATTAGCATTTTGATCTTCCACGTGCAAAATATAATTCCGGAGCGATGTAAGCTGTTGGAAACAGTCGAGATGAAACCAAAAATGGTCACGGTTGATTCTCTTGAAGATATATTATATCTTCGAGGAGCAATATGTTAATAGGAGTAGATAATGTAGTCAAGATATTGTAGGATAGTGAGTTAATGTGAGAAGAGTATGAGAAACGAATGAATGAGATCAGAATGAATGGAATTAGGATGAACAGATTGGGCCCAAGTGTTTGTAAAGAATGTTTGCGAAGAATTAATATTTAAATAGTTAACAGAATTTAAAAAAAATATTTGGAGATGAAAACTAGAGTAGAAAGAATATTTTCAAAGCCAATGAATTTTCCACTACCAAGAACTGATGAAAAGAATTAATTTGATTTATTGAATGAAACAGAAAATTAGTTTACCAAAGTCGTACGGGAAAAGCGATACATATATTTTAAAAAATTACTAAATAATGTTCATGATTTCCTAATTTTTTTTTCCCGGGAGCGGAATAATGTTACGGTTCGCTAGCGAAACCGAAACAATAAAAAAACAAAGTCAAGAATTTTTTAAATGGAATGAGAATTGAATCTGTAAGTTTAAATAAAAATATACAAATACTTACCCTTCTATTATCCATACCTACCTGTAAAATGTAGCATGCTGTCACAAAAAAAAACATCTGTAAAACTAATAAAAGCTGTAATAATCCTCGTCTACTGGTCTGCGAGTTTCCGGGCCAGAGAATGAGAAAAAAAAAAGGAAAAGGAAAGCTAGAGAGAGGAGAAGAACTGTGAGAAGAAAGATGAAAGGAAAAGGAGCCTTGGGAAGAAAAAAAAGGAAGTCGTAAAGGAAAGTAGAAGCGGATCGACTCCTTTTTAGCTGCCGGACCGTCATAGATAACGCAGTGGATATTAAAACGGAATAGATACTTTGGAAGTTTTGTCTTTCAAGAGTTCCGTTCGAGAGTAAATAAGGGTGGTAAACGACGCGTTCCTGGGAACCGCAACGGTCGTGCGACGTTCAACCCTCCTCGCCTTGGTCCGACGGAGAACGCACAGCTCTAGGAAGTGCCAGTGGTCAACGAGTCCCATTGTCATCGTTGCTCCACACGTCAACGGGTGAGTCTACCGGACGTTTTTGAGGGGAAAGTACGGTGAGGACTGGATGAGCTTAACCCCCGCTCACCGTCTCTGGAACCGATGAGGTTGACTTCCGTTGGCGGGCATCGTGCGTGAGTAGCCACCAAAGAAAAACTTACCTCTCTTACCTTCCTCGATCCAAGGATTCCATCGATTCCTGCTCGGCCGCCTCGAATACTAACACCTGAAAAGAAATAAAAAAATATATAAAACATACTTACCTTACTTACCTTTCACTTCTCATACCTGTTGAATCCATGGTGCAATTGAGTCCTCTACTAACTACCGCTTTAGCCCTGAGTCCGCTTCGTGTTTCTGGTGAAGTGCCGACCCTGAGGTAACAGTAACCTCTGAGCTAGCCGCTACTTACAACACCCAGTTTTTTTTACGCGGGGGATACGTACCTCGTAAAAAAATCGCGTTAATTCGAAAATTTGCGTAAAAAACCGCGTTAATTGGAAGATCCGCGTAAAAAAAAACATGTCACCTAATGATAGATATAAAATTGGACTATCTTTACGTAGAACGGAAGTTGAGTGTTGCCGTAGTTTTTTCCTGCAATTTCGTTGGTTACTGGTAGCTATAGTTCGGTTTTCCTCACGAATGAGGTCATCTGCTGTTGCTAGAAGATTCCCTTGTAATTTGTACACTCTTCTGCCGATGCACGTGCAGTACCACTGTTAGACCGTCCAGAGCTAAGTAGACAGGGAAAGACATTCACGAATAGCTGTCCGTAAAAACCCCGTTTCGTTGTACTGCCCGGCGAGCTCCCCGTTACCCAACACCTAAAATCCACGTAAGAATCGTGATAAGGTGCGGCACTAAGCGCTAAACTCTGTTACAAGCACTAATTACCGTAATCTGCCCTGAGGAAACATGAGAGAAAAATGTGAGCTGAGGGGGAGATGTGTTATTGTACTGGTCTTTTTTTACACGCGTTAATTGGAAAATCCGCGTAAAAAAACCCGCGTTAATTGGAAAATCCGTGTAAAAAAAACCGCATTAATTGGAAAATCCGCGTAAAAAAAAACCTCGTAAAAAAACCGCGTAAAAGAACCTGTAATACTATTGTACAATATCGGCCTATCTGTACTTCCTCGAGTTTATGGAGATATATTTTTACGCCAATCACGTGTGAGAGAACAAATGTGACTGTGCAATATGAGGGGAGCTCCTCAAGAATATAATGTTAGAGTGATAGAATTCAAAATATATTTTAGCGCAAGTGTTCAGAGTTGAGAAATTAATTGAACGCCCAATGAATAAAAATTTACCAAATTTACAAATTTTATTATCATATCATATCATGTGACGTTTTCATGATTTCGAGAAAAACGAGCTTGAAGTTTGATGCTACAGGGTATCATCGATATAACTACGAGCAATTTAATTAAAATATGCTATTCGATATGGTTTTTGGAATGACCTAGAAGATTCACTTCTAGGAAGAAACATCATTTTAAATAGACCGCACACTCAAAAATTGGATTTACTATTCAAGACTGTTATAATTTGTATATTTTATATCCCCTTTAGCTATTTTAGATATATTTTTCTATTCGAATATTGTTGTAATTTAACGAATTTTGACGAATTGCGAGTCTTTTCAGTTTTTTTTATTTAAGAAACGTAATATGAAAAATAGAGAACTATTAGTTTTACATAATTTTTCGTATATTTCCTATATTCTATCACTTTTTTGAATAGCTACAATTTCGTGAAGTATTGTGATTTCATCAGTTTTTAAAAATATAATAACTCCATGTTGGCGAGTCAAACTTTATTGAATAAAATGCGCGGATTTTAAATGTTACGGGGCACGTATCTCCCACGTAAAAAGCGACTACAGTGTATTTTAAAATGTGTTTTTTGAAATGTGAAAGTTTTTTATATGAAATTCAATTTTGAGGTAAATATTTTAGAGTTTATTCAATATGTTGATAATGATGATGGTCTTGCAACCATTACCACCGCCACTGCCACCGTTAGAGGTTAAGGTTAAGATAACAAAGATAAGAATTTTTTCCCTCCGTTTTGAAATCAGTTTAAAAAAATTATTTTGATATAATTGCAAATTTGGTTAGTTGTCATCTTATGTACAAATTTTTTTTAGAAAAACTTAAGGTTTTTGAATGAGATTGTCCTTCAAGCAACTTGGCCAAACATTTTCCAGTCGACAAGCAACTTAAAGCAGTTCATGTTAAAGCTCTTTCAACGAACATAGAAAACCGCTGCGAATTGCCATCGCCGCAATATCATGCGAACTCATGTAAATGCAGCCTTCTCACCACTTCACATCACGTGACAAACGCCACCGGCGTATTTTTTTTAGGATGACATATACTTCCCACTTATCTGAAGGGTGACGAAGCGCTAGTATACTTCCCGTGCGCCCACGCTTATTCCATGCAGGGTGTGTTGTGGGCGTTCTGATGCCACAAAGCCGTTCCCATCTCAAGTGGTGGCGTTCTGCGGCAAAGGAAAACTGTCACCGGGGCTAAAAGCGCACCATATATCAAAGAACTTTACTCTCCAACCCATCAGGCAATTAATTAATTGTTTCTGTTTTTCCGTTGTTTTTCTCTCTCTCTACGATCCTCATCAACAATGACGACCACTTTGTTGCAATCGAAAACAACAACAATAGCATCATCGTAAAAAACTGCAAGGACGACGTCTTGATTTCGACTGCAAAAAGCGGCGACAAGCCAAAGGTAAGATACTCCCACTCTATTCTTAGCACCTCGGATTCCCATTCCCTAGCCGAGTTCTTTCCCACAACCATCCCGAAAATAGCACTCCAGAAGATTCCTTACACGATGGAAGCAATTTGGCTCCTACTCTCTTTGGAAGGAGATGAGCGAAACGAAACATCCGGTATTCCTCGTGTCCTCCCTGACGGAGGCACGCAGCGGAATCTCGGCAGGCAGAATATTTCTATTTTGGGAAGAAATTTTGCCTTCTTATTGAATATTCCTGTCGGTTTTTATTGCGCGCTCGCACTTCGGCTTCGTCTCTTCGATACCTCGGATACAGGACGCCAAGACGGATGCGAAAGGCGGCGGGTTCCTGGGGGCGGAGGGTGTATTTGGATGAAAGAAGTTATCTTAATTAAGGGGAAGTTTGTTCTGCTTTCGGTCGAGTAGAGCAGAATCAATAAATCTCTGCTATAGAGATGGATTCGTACGGTATTATCGAATGATTAAATTTGAATATCTCCGGGATAATCACCCCATAAACGGTTGGTAGAAGTGGTTTTGGATTATCTTGCACATTTAGAGATTTGGGTTTAGATGAGAGATTTATACTTTCATGAGAACCGTATAGCTGAATGAACTTCTTTAAGATTCATTTACTTGTTTGTAGTAATGAACATGTTTTACGAGCACCTACCTTCTAATTCCATTGGATTTGAAATGAGTTCTCTTTTGAAAACTCACTGACTCATAAAAAAGAATAAGTTACGAATGTCCACCAAATTCATATAGTTTAACAGCCATTCCATGCCAAACCGATATAGTGGTTCTCAAATTTTCGTCAAAAGTGGTAGTTTCGTTCTTTATCGC
Organism: Toxorhynchites rutilus septentrionalis; assembly: GCF_029784135.1. NCBI lineage: Eukaryota > Metazoa > Arthropoda > Insecta > Diptera > Culicidae > Toxorhynchites > Toxorhynchites rutilus. The sequence continues at coordinate 84,900,287 of NC_073745.1, forward strand.
AAATTATTAGAGTCGTATTATTTTTTTTTTGTTTGGGTGACAATTTCCACTTTAAAAAATAACATAACTTTTGAATCACTGAACCAATTCAGAAGTTCCACATATTAAATTAAAGTAAATTAGCTGGTCTTTTTTGGAAAAGTACTACAGTTGCAGAAAATTCGAATTATGTTTTCGTTATTATTGATTGTATTTGTTTTTTATAGTTTTCATGTCTCGGGATCAAAGGCGCTATAATTTTTTATATTTTTTCTGGAAAGCTGACAATTTTTCACATAACATATCTCGAAACCAGGGAGGCGTTTTTTTTCGTTTTTGAGTTATTATTTTTCAAAGTTAACCGATGGTCCGAAAAATATTTTTTTCCCATTTTTTCCACTACAAAAAATCATAACTTTTGATCTACTGGACCGATTCAGATGATTGACATATCAAATTAAAGCCTGTGAGCTAGTTGTTTGAAAAAATATTACACTCCGAATAAAAATGGATTTAGTTTTCGTAATTATTGATCATATTTGTTTTTTATAGCTTACATCGTTTCGGGACCAAGGGCGCCATATTTTTTATATTTTTACCTGAAAACTGAGATTTTTTCGTAATATACTTGTGAGGTGTCATTTTTAGTTTTTAAGTTATGATTTTTCAAAGTTAACATATTTTCACTTTTCGTTCAATATTTCTATGCGACTATAATTCAACTAATTGGCAAGTGTTTTATTTTTTTATAAAAAGATAGCTAGTAGGCTTTAATTTGATATGTCGATCATCTGAATCGGGCCAGTGGTTCAATAGTAATAAATTTTTGAACAAACTCATTTTTGGGAAAAAAGGGAAAAATGATTTTTCGGGCCATCGGGTAACTTTGAAAAATCATAACTCAAAAACGAAAAAAATGTGTTAGATATGTTATGTGAAAAATCCTCAGCATTTCATAAAAAATATAAAGAAATATAGCGCCCTTGGTCCCGAGACCATGAAAACTATAAAAAACAAAACAATAATGAAAAAAACAAAACTTCAAATTTTCGCTAGCGTAGCATTTTTCCAACTAGCTCATAAGCTTTAATTTGATATGTCGACCGTCTGAATCGGTTGAGTAGTTCACAAGTTATGAATTTTTGAAAAGTGTCATTTTTGGAAAAAAGGTATATTTCGGATCACCCTAAAATGAAAATGGGCACCCTAACAAAAAAACAAAAAAAAACATACAAGTCTAATAGTTTGAGATAAAGAACGAAACTACCACTTGTTACGAAAATCTGAGAACGACTATATCGGTTTGACATGAAATGACTGTTAATATACACTCGATACACTTTTCCCAGCAATGGATAATCACTTTAAGATCATGTTTATAGTGAGAATTCGTCGGCCTCTCTAAACAGCACATCATTCCTTCATTGATAATCTTTTTCATCGTCAAACTTTTTTTTTTATCTAAATTGGAAAAAAAATGTGAAGGGACTAAATCTAACATATTAAATATCTGAGGAAGCCAGTACAATTTTTCATATGCATCGCATAACGTTGCTTTTGTTCCATTGTGAGCAATTGTAGCTACCTTTATTGTTCTTTTATGACACACAACACCATTCGAAATATTGTAGTGTTTCTTTCCCTTTTCGGGTGAATCCACCTAAATTTTCCGATAACTGCGATATATACCTACGACATCGTTTGAAGCTTGTTACCCAAAATTTTATTTATACTTAAATCAATGAAGCCATGAGCGAAGCTGGATCCTTCGCTATGCTATCGGTTAAATTGAGATGTATGACGCAACGTTCACCGAAGAACGAAAAACAAAATAAACTGCATAGATTCTTCAAATTACGAACAAAGAGGTGTTCTATTCGTGCGATATTGACGAACAAAGTAAATGTACCTACAATTTTATCGAACATTTCAAGAACAAAAATCACCTGGGAAAATCCGTCGTAGGACGAGAGACTAGCAGTGGTTAAGGTAATACATGGGCAAAGTAATCACATAATATAAATACTAGGGTACCAACGAAAATGGTCATCTCGAATTTACCCCATAAAAAATGTTCATTTACCCAATTTACCCCATAAAAAATGTTCACCACCTCGAAAAAAACACCCTATGCAAAATATCAGCTAAATCGGACTTAAGGGTGGCGCAAAGCGGTCAAAGTTTGAGTTTTTTTTTCAAAATCGAAAAATTCAAGGAAATCGGGGTTTTAGAAAAAAAAAATTGATGCCAAATGTCTTAAAATTCTATGAATTGTTGAGATCTAGTGCCTTCTCGAAAAGAAAAAAAACGGCATTCTGGTACTTAGTTTTTTTCCGGAGTACGAAACAAAAAGTATGGTTTTGGGTGCCAATAAAAATTATATACCAATTTTGCCAATTTCAATATATACATTTACTGGTGCCTCAAACGTTAAAATTTGAGTTTTTTTTTTTGAGAAACGAAAAATCACAGAAAATCGAGGTTTTTAAAAAAATGCCAAATGTCTTAAAATTGAATTACTCATCGAGATTTACAGTTATCGCAAAAGAAAAATTTATCAAAAAAAAACTTTTTTTGGCACTTGGTCGTTTTTTCCGCCTTAAAAATCGATTTTTGATAAATTTTTTTTTTGGATAACTGTGAATCTCGACGTGTCATGCAATTTTAAGACATTTGGCCTCAAAACTTTTTTGGTTTTAAAAACTCGATTTCTGATGATTTTTCGGTCTTCAAAAACTCAAATTTTAACGTCTGCGACACCCGTTAATGATTCCGAATGAGCGATTACTTTGCATAGGGTATATTATCGTGCAAATCAACACTTCGTAGCATGTTCCGAATGAAAAATCGAGAACTATTTTTATTGGCACCTAAAACCAGTCGATTTTTGACAAAAAATATGTTTTCGAGATGATACTAGATCTCGACGTTTAAGTCGATGTTGACAATGTTAAGACATTTGGCATCGAAATTTTTTTTTCGAAAACCCCGATTCCCTTTACTCCCCCTTGGGTGATTTTTCGATTTTGAAAAAACTCGCTTTGCGCGACTCTCCCTTAAGTCCGATTGAGCTGATATTTTGCATAGGGTGTTTTTTTACGAGGTGGTGAACATTTTGTATAGGGTAACTATTTTAAATTTTAGGGTCGTTTTGACGTAGGACTACGTCTTTCATTTCTATACCGGGGTGTAAAATCAAAGTTTCGAAAACGAAAGCGTTACGCCGGAGACCGAGATTTTGAGCATTAATAGCTCCTAAACAACTGAACGAAATGGTATGATGAACACTCCATTCGAAAGATAAAATGTCTACACGTTATATACTTGTTACTTTTTGATCCAAAAACTTGTTTCAATAGTCTTAAAATTGATTTCAAAACAGGCTATTGAAATCACCAATCGGTATATAAGCGAGCGCCACTCGGAAATCCACTCAGTTCTAATTGAACAGCGATTGGAGCATGTTGTCGCTGTTGTGGTGAAGCTCTTCGTTTATCATGAAAGCGCGAATAAACGGTGTCGCCAAGAGCCTGTTTGTGCACCTTAGGCCAGAAGGGAATCCATCAGGAGGAGAGTGACGCCGCAAATGGTTCCCCGGGAAGAGACCGGAGCAGCCGCCACACACACATATACACGCGCGGAACTCTTCGTTTGGATGCCATTCAGCAAAATAATCTGCCAGTTTCCCTGGGTACTGAAAAATACATTCATGCGAAAGAGTTCATTTTAATGTTTTTTTATCCATGTAACACTGCGACCAAATATTTTTCAATTAAGTGCCATTAACAGGTGGTTATCGAGTGACATTAACCACTGGTGGGCTTCGAGTATCGAGGAAAATCGGGAAAAATCTAATCGTTGCTGAAAAATAATCTGCCAGTTCCCCTGGGAATTGAAAAATACATTGATGCGAAAGAGTTTATTCTAATGTTTTCTATCCATATGACACTGCAACCAAATACATTTGGTTTTGTGTTTTTTCAATCAATGGCAATTAACAGGAAAGCTTCTGAAATTATTCTTCCCCATCAGTAGAAAATTTTCGTATCCAATATTGTATGCGCGCTCAACGGAAAATGTTTCGCATCGCGAAAATTATATAATTTTCAATTGATTATTGCTCAGTCGCCGAAAGTTTCAAACTCAGAGAGTTCATTCTCCTCTAGTTTGCCTTCCAAATTGCCATCGTAAACCACACCTTCTCTCGATTCAATCACGCACAAAAAGCATACTTAAGCGATATTCTGGTGGTGAAACGCATTCATTTTTCGTGACGACATCGACAAGGCAACATCGTTATTGAACGAGCTGGACGAGCTGGACGGCGAGGGACCAAGAGATTCATTACCTGGCCTAACCTGACTTAAAACACATACAGTTTGTTTGGAACTGTGAGGGAGCGCAGAAAAGAAAGATCCATCAGAAGAAGAGAAGACGACCGAGAAATTATCAGCACCAAAAAACGGTTCCATTTGAGATATCGAAGCGGCCGCCACAACACACATATATATACGTGCGGAACTTCTTCCGTTTAAATGCCATCCAGCATCGAGAAGATTCCGGAAAATTATTATCGTTGCTGAAAAATAATCTGCCAGTTCCCCTGGGAATTGAAAAATACATCCATGAGAAAAAGTTTATTTTAATGTTTTCTATCCATATAACACTGCGACCAAATACATTTGGTTTTGGGATTTTTCAATCAAGTGTGATTGGCAGGAAAGGTTCTGAAGAGGATTCTTCCCCATCAGTAGGATATGTTCGTTTCCAATATTGGATACGCGCGCAACGGAAAATGTTTCGCATCGTGAAAAACATAATTCTCAATCGATTATTGCTCAGTCGCTGAAAGTTTCAAACTCAGAGAGCTCAATCCCCTCTAGTTTGCCTTTCAAATTACCATCGTAAACTACACCTTCTTTCTATTCAATCACGGACAAAAAGCATACATAAGCGATATTCTGGTGGTGAAACGCATTCATTTTTCGTGAGGACATCGACAAGACAACATCGTTACTGAACGAGTTGAACGAGCTGGACGAGCTGGATGGTGAGGGATCAAGAGATTCATTACCTGGCCACACACATACACACACACATATATACGTACGGAACTTCTTTCGTTTAAATGCCATCCAGCATCGAGAAGATTCCGGAAGAATATTATCGTTGCTGAAAAGTAATCTGCCAGTTCCCATGGGTATTGAAAAATACATTCATGCGAAAGAGTTTATTTAAATGTTTTCTAACCATATAACACTGCGACTAAATACATTTGGTTTTGTGATTTTTCAATCAAGTGCAATTAACAGGTGGTTATCAAGTTTGCATTAACCACTGCACTATGGTCCAGGAGGTGCATTTAAGTGGAAATTAGCATCTAGAGCTCGACAGTGATTCTCTAGACAAAAACTGTCTTCGACAAAGTTGTTACATATAATAGAGCGCTCATTTTTATGTTATCAAAAATAGGGTGACCAAAATTGTCGATGAAATGAAAAATCTAACTTTCTTATCTTTATAGATAGAGGTAAACATAGTTCGACAATATTGTAGCTCTGGTTATTTTAAGTAACTTTGTGGAACAATATTTCTTTCTATCTCTTCAAATAACCGATTTAGCGCTTTTTCTCTAGGTTGAGTTAGGGTTACCATGAAAAAAAGGTTTTTTTGCTCTAACTTTTAAATGTAAAATTCTACATCAAAACTGTCTTCGAATGACTTTTAGAGCTTTCCAATCCACGCATTTTACGGTGCATAACTTGTATGTATCTTAATTCTACTCAAAGTTATTGATGTTTTTTCCCCGAAAACACGACCTTTTCATTTGCTAGTCGTTCTTTTTGGGGCAAACATAATAAAAAATTATTGATGGCATTTTAAAAAGCACATTTGATTCTACATAAGGTGTAACTTCCAAAAGAGTGTTATTTTTTGTATTTGTGTAAATTAAATTTGAAATTATGAGTTTTTGCATATAAATGAACAAGTTGCAATTTTTAAATGCATATAGTAAGCGTAAACTTTAAAGCAGCATCACTTCAGTTCAGTCTTATAGCCACTCAACATTCAAAGGAGGTTCAAAGAAGACACATTTTTGTTTTTGTTTTCGGTGGACGAAATATAGAAGACGTTATACAATTATTACGAGAAAAATGCCAAGATATATGTGTTTTGAGTGCCAGAAAGTGCCTGAAATGCCAAATGCTGAGCCAAAGGATGAAGCGTAACCGTGTTCGGGACATTACAGAAAAAATTTCTGCCGAAGAACTGGGCTTCGCAACAGCTTCGAATCCAGTATTATCTCTTAGTAATAGGCGAACACCAGAGTATTCCGATCTTCTGATTCCGGAAAATGCTAAGCATTCGATTTTGTAGTTTTTTATTTGTATGATTTTTATTTATTACTATGAATTTAATTTCCATTATAACAACTAAAGCAGTTTCTATTCAGGAAGCATTTGATAATTTGTCGGTCCCCGCTTTTCTTTTTATACAATAAATATATTTTATTGTAGAAAAAGAAAATAGTCAGAAATTTTTCTCGTAATAATTGTATAACGTGTCTTCTATATTTCGTCCACCGAAAAAGGAAATCAACAATGTGTCATCTTTGAACCTCCATGTTGAGTGGCTATAAGACTGAACTGAAGTGATGCTGCTTTAAAGTCTACGCTTACTATATGCATTTAAAAATTGCAACTTGTTCATTTATATGCAAAAACTCATAATTTCAAATTTAATTTACTCAAATACAAAAAATAACACTCTTTTGAAAGTTTCACCTTATGTAGGGTCAAATGTGCTCTTTAAAATGCTATCAATAATTTGTTATTATGTTTGCCCCAAAAAAAAACGACAAGCAAATGAAAAGGTCGTGTTTTCGGGGAAAAAACATCAATAACTTTGAGTAGAATTAAGATACATACAAGTTATGCACCGTAAAATGCGTGGATTGGAAAGCTCTAAAGATCATTCAAAGACAGTTTTGATGTAGAATTTTACATATAAAAGTTAGAGCAAAAAAACCTTTTTTTTCATGGTAACCCTAACTCAACCTAAAAAAAAAGCGTTATATCGGTTATTTGAAGAGATACAAAGAAATATTGTTCCACAAAGTTACTTAAAATAACCAGAGCTACAATATTGCCGAACTATGTTTACCTCTATCTATAAAGATAAGAAAGTTAGATTTTTCATTTCATCGACAATTTTGGTCACCCTATTTTTGATAACATAAAACTGAGCGCTCTATTATATGTAACAACTTTGTCGGAGACAGTTTTTGTCTAGAGAATCACTGTCGAGCTCTAGATGCTAATTTCCACTTAAATGCACCTCCTGGACCATAGTGCACTGGTGGTGGACTTCGAGAAGAATCGAGAAGAATCCAGAAAGATGTCATCGTTACTGCAAAACAATCTGCCAGTTCCCCTTGGGATTGAAAATTACATTCAAGCGGAAGAGTTTATTTTAATGTTTTCTATCCACAAAGTGCTGCTGCGATCGAATACATTTGGTTTTGTGATTTTTCAATCAAGTGTAATTAATTAGCAGGAAAGCTTCTGAAGATTATTCTCCCCCATCAGTAGGATATTTTCGTATCGAATACAGTTTGCGCGCGCAATGGAAAATGTTTCGCATCGCGAAAATCATATTATTTTCAATCAATTATTGCTCAGTCGCCGAAAGTTGCATACTCAAAGAGTTCATTCTCCTCTAGTTTGCCTTCCATATTGCCATCGTAAACCACACCTTCTTTCGATTCAGCCACGGATAAAAAGCATACTTAAGCGATATTCTGAAACGTATTTATTTTTCGTGAGGACATCGACAAGACATCATCGTTACTGAACGAGTTGAACGAGCTGGACGAGCTGGATGGTGAGGGATCAAGGGATTCATTACCTGGCCTGACCTAACCTGAAACGCATTCAGTTTGTTTGGGACTGTGAAGGAGCGCAGAAAATCCGATCCATCAGAAAGAGAAGAGAAGACGACCGAGAGAATACCAGGTTCCGCTTGAGGCATCGGAGCAATTGCCATACACACACACACACACACACGCATACACGCGCGCAACTCTTTACGTTTGCTGGTTATCGAGAAGAATCCGGAAAGAAGTGATCGTTGCTGCAAAATAATCTGCCAGTTCCCCTTGGCGTTGAAAATAACATGCAAGCGAAAGAGTTTATTTTAATGTTTTTTTTTTGTTTTTCTGCGACCAAATACGTTTGGTTCTGTTATTTTTCAATCAAGTGCAATTAGCAGGAAAGCTTCTGAAAATTATTCTTCCCCATCAGTAGGATATTTTCATATCCAATATTGGATGCATAAAACCTTGTACCTCCAACGTAACGCTCTCGTTTTCGAAGTCCCCCAAATATTCATTTATTCTTTCATTCAGAATGGATTCATATTCAACTTCAAACAAATGATCACTAAATCAACGATAGTCCTACGTCACCATTGCGGTTATACCATAGATATAACCCACTTCCTGTTTTTTTCCCATACATTCAGTGGCACCCTAATGAACACCATCTGCGCCGGCATCTAATGATATTAGGTTGGCGAAAAAGAAATCCATTACTTCTGCGTAAATTCTAAACTTTATTTAAGATGTTTCGAATTGTCCGATTTGGGTCAAATATGCACCGTTTTGTTGTATACTTTGTTGCCATTCAAAAGGAAGCTTCATAATACTTATCTGATAGAAGTCTTGGGTCTTATTGGCGAAGAACAATTGGCGATTTCCAAAACCTTCTCTTGATCTTAATTTCTTATCACTCAGGAAGTTTTGCAATGCGAGAAGAACGTAGTAATTGCTTGGTGCCAGGTCCGGACTTTATGGTGGAAGCATCAAAACTTCCCAAACAAGCTTCCGGAGTTTCTGGCGAGTCACGTGTGTGGCCTTGCGTTGTCCTGATAGAACACAACACCTTTTTTGTTGTCCGATTCTGGCCGTTTCTTGTCATTCGTTAGCATCGTTAGCATCAAACGGTCTAATTAAAACGGTAATCTAATTTAGTGTTTGACAACTCATAATAAAGTATTCCTTTTAAATCCCACCAAATACACAGTAGAACCATCCTGGCTGTTAGTCCTGGTTTGGGCACCCTTTGAGCTGCTTCATCGTTGTCACACGATATTGTCGTATGTGACCCATTTCTCATCCCGAATCACCATCCGTTTGAGAAATGGGTCGATTTCATTCTGTTTGCCCAAGGCTTCGCAGATGAAAATTCGTTCCATCATTCGTTTTTTATATTAATTGGTGTGACACCCGAACAACGAACTTCTTTTAGAATAGAGGCTTTACGATACTACCTTTAAAATGGCAACAAGTTATACAACAAAACGGTGCAGGTGTCTTGATATAGCAAAATTTAAACTACATTTACTTAAAATTACAAACATCATAAAAAAAACTATGGTAGGTGCAAATTGCGGGTAATTCGTCCCCTTGCCATAAATAGTAGAATAAGTTGAAACGTAACGGTGCATATGCAACCCAAATCGGATAATCCAAAACATTTTAAGGGAGTATTCTAGTCTAGAAATATGAAGAAAAAATCAAAACCACATTTCCTCATCTTTCTGAAGTTTTGGCACTGAAGAATATACCCTAGAGAGAACTTTTTGAAAATCCCATTTATTTACCTATAGACGAATTTCACGCCAACTCGACTGGCCGTTCGCAGCACCATCTCAGATAGCAGTAAAATGTTGTGGGTGTAAATACATGGGTCTTCCAAGCAACTTTACATACTTTGAATATTAGACTATTAGACTAAGGGCAAAACAAATTTTCCTGATTTTTTACAAAAAAAAAATATCTCAAAAAATATAATACCTAGAAAATTCCAATCAAAAGATGAGATGTAGGAAATTATTTAAATGTACATTTAAAATACAAATTTTTGTTTTGAAAAAAATTTCGCTGAAAAGAAAATTATTTTAAAACAATATACAAAAATAAAATAAATTAAAATTCATTTTTTCAAAAACGTTTTTTTTTAATTCCTACTGAACCGATTTATGACGAATTTATGTGATTAATCTGTATGCATCTCTCCATCGCATGAAAATAACAATTTCTTAGTTTTATTATTTTAAAAAAAATTGGAAACGTAAGAAAAAACATTAAACGGCAGTGTTTTTCTTAAAACGGCCGCCATTTTGTCAAAAAAAAGCTTGGGTTTGACTTGTCCGAGGTTCATGCAATAGCAACATTTTTGATGATTCAGAATCTGTTTGAAATTTTTGATTCAGATAACCTGAAGAGTCGGACATGATTTAGGTATGCCTCAAAGCACTCAAAGTTTAAGTTTAGTTACTAAGTCCTAGAAAGTCGATTTTCGACCAAAAATGTTTATAGAGATAACACCAGAAATCTTGACGTGTTATGCATTTTTAAGTCATTTGGCATCGAAAAAAAGTTGTATCCTCCGCTTGGGAGATTTTCGAGGGTCAATAACTCATAACTATGAGCTCTTTGAGGCACAAAATTTTTCCGAGATCACAGTAGATCTTGATCGTGAACTATGCTCCATGAAATTAGAAGACATTCGGGAGATTTTCTAGGGGCAAAAAATTAACACTATGAGCGCTTTGAGGCACCCCTAAATCACGTCCGATTAAGCTGAAATTTAACCCAGAGGGGGTGGAGAGAATAACCACCATAGAAACATTTAGAGCCCCTCAAAACCTCCATATGCCTAATTTGGTTTCATTTGCTTGATTAATTCTCGAGTAATGCAGAAACTTGTGTTTCATTTGTATGGCAGCCCCGCCTAAGAGAGAGGGGAGGGGTATCTAACCACCATAAAAACATTTATTGCACTCTAAAGGGTGTGTCACATCAAATTGCATCACGGAAATAACGCTGTAGAAATTCGCCCAGTAGACCGATCCTTTTGAAAATTTTAGACAGTAAAATAAAAACTATTAAACAACTTTTGGCATTTTCTTTTTATTCATACTTCGAGCCCAAGCCCGTATGCTCGCACCTTCCTCTTTACCCCGTCCATAAGGTTCTGTACAACGTCAGGTTGTAGTTTTTTTTGAACAGAAATCCATTTTCTCTTGAAGTCCGCCTCCGATTTGACAACTTTTGGGTTCTCCCGGAGGGCCTGCTTAATAATCGCCCAATATTTCTCTATTGGGCGAAGCTCCTGCGCGTTGGGCGGGTTCATTTCCTTTGGCACGAAGGTGACCCCGTTGGCTTCGTACCAATCCAACACGTTCTTTGAATAGTGGCACGAAGCGAGATCCGGCCAGACGATGGTCGGGCCCTCGTGCTGCTTCAATAGTGGTAGTAAGCGCTTCTGTAGGCACTCCTTTAGGTAAACCTGCCCGTTTACCGTGCCGGTCATCGCGAAGGGGGCGCTCCGCTTTCCGCAAGAGCAGATCGCTTGCCACACTATGTACTTTTTGGCAAACTTGGATAGTTTCTGCTTGCGAATCTCCTCCGGAACGCTGAATTTGTCCTTTGCGGAGAAGAACAACAGGCCCGGCAGCTGACAAAAGTCCGCTTTGACGTAGGTTTCGTCGTCCATTACCAGGCAATGCGGCTTCGTCAGCATTTCGGTGTACAGCTTCCGGGCTCGCGTCTTCCCCACCATGTTTTTTCTTTCGTCGCGGTTAGGAGCCTTCTGAACCTTGTATGCAGGCCCTCCCGCTGCTTGGTCCGCTGGACGAATGAACTTGACAAATTCAGCTTATTGGCGACATCCCGGACCGAACTTCTCGGATCACGTCTAAACTGCTTAACTACGCGCTTGTGATCTTTTTCACTGACGGAGCATCCATTTTTGCCGTTCTTCACCTTCCGGTCGATGGTTAGGTTCTCGAAGTATCGTTTTAGTACTCTGCTGACCGTGGATTGGACGATTCCCAGCATCTTACCGATGTCCCGATGTGACAACTCCGGATTCTCGAAATGAGTGCGCAGGATTAATTCACGACGCTCTTTTTCGTTCGACGACATTTTTCCAAATTTACGAAAAATTGACACTGAAGCCTGGCCAACGTGATCTATACACTCTTATCTGATTATAAGCGAAAGCTGAAGATATAATTCCTAAAAATTAAATTTCTACAGCGTTTTTTCCGTGATGCAATTTGATGTGACACACCCTTTAATACCTCAATATGCCCAATTTGGCGCAAAATGTACCCGGCGCAGAACTCAGATACTAAACATTTCTTTTCACTTGTGTGATGCGCGTCTCATTTTATACACACATACACATCAAATTCTAGCGCTTCGTTCGTTCTAAGCAAAGCATAAAAACAACAGCGCGCCCCCATTTGAACCGTATACGCTTGTGTGAAGAAAAATATCTCAACAGAGAGAGCAATCCAGTTTCAAGCGCGCAGTATAGAAATACGGCGCAAGCACGGGGCAAATTTCAGCGTAAAACTCAGCTTGACACTGGGCGCAAATCTATGCGTAAGAACGTCGCTCGTTTCGCTGTGTTTCGGAGCGTGCTTATTCGTCAGAGTTCATGTGTGCACAAGGAGTGGGAGCTCAACTGGGTACAAAAATCTTGTTGCGCATCAGCCCCGAATTGCATTCTGAAGACTGCTGCAGACTGCCTATGAGACTCAGGAGTGTGGTAATGGATCCAAGTTTCATCCATTGCCACAAAACGTCGAAAGAAGTCCACTCGATTACACTTTAACAACGCCAAACCGGCTGTTGAAACATCAACGCGTTGCTGTTTTTGGTCGACGGTCAAGAAACGCGGAACCCTGGGAAGCCTTTTCATGTCCAAAATGTCGTGCAAAATGCAAATGCATCATTCGTTCTTGTGAAATGCCTACGGCCTCAGCTGACTCTAGTAACTTCACTTTACGATCGTTCAAAACAAGTCGATGCACTTGTTTTACTATTTCTGGATTCGTAGCCTCTTTTGGCCTTGCAGAGCGAGGCGCATCTGCGGTGCTTGTACGGCCCATTTTATATTCACTAAACCATTGAGAAACTGTTGTTCTCGAAGGAGCTGGAGTGGAATAACATTGTATTGATTGTTCAGGAGTTTTTCTCATCAAAAAACAATGTTGGATCAAAATACGATATTCCTCTTTATCCTTTTTCTATACAAATACTCAGGTAGTGACACTTAAACAACTGTAGTTTATGAACAAATAAACGAAATGTCATGAAATTTCACACATAAACTAGTGACAGATGAACCTCTCGAAATGAATCTTGTTAATGTTGTAAAATCCCGGAACTTTTCAGCCCATGTTGTATAAAAAGTGGTATTCGCTTGGACCGCGTCGGTCTCTGCCGATTTTATAAATATTTTTTTTGAAGAAAAATCCACTGTTGGTCCGCAGAAACCGGTGTGATCAGATGAGAAATTCATTGTCAGTCCCCAGAGACCGAAGCAGGGCTTAACGCGTAGAACGATTCAGAACAATGATGATAAAGAACAAAGAGCCACCGAAAAAAATTAAAGACACACAATTGGAAGCACTGAAAAATAATTGGAACTAGTTTTGAATGTTTGAATGCGCAACAATGCGTTTTCTTGCGTCTGAATGCAATGGAAATGATTCCAAAGCAATGAATTTGTGTACCGCAAAAAGAGACATTGAAATAAAAGGGTGGGTAATGTCGTGGACATAATCGGAGAGACGTAGGACTGCAGCAATTTTTTCAAATTTTTTTAATTCTATCAATATGGGTTTCAAAGGAAAGGGCTTCACTAGTAGAACACAGTTATTTATGAAAAATACAAATCCAAGATGACTTCCTATTAATTGGTGTATTTGGAATCAAAATTCATTCAAAGATTTCAAGGTTTTTTTTTTCTCAATATACAATCGAGGCATGTTCGAGAATACACGTGTACCAGAGAAAATCGGAGAAAATGTTATTTGGTTATTGGGCATTGGAATCTCAAGCAAGTAGTAAAAAAACACGCTCGCTATTTACAATTATCGAGCAACTGTAACCTTTTTTTATAAAGTGCGGCTCGATGAATGTCACCAAACCATAATGTACACCAAACCGTGGATTTCTGTGGCTGTAATCGTGATTTACGAATAACTTGTGGGTTTCAATCACATTCCTTATGGAAATTTTCAATTTGGAAGGAGAAAAAGAATTTTAAAACTCATCACAAAGCCAGTTATTAAGCTTTCATTTGTCTCCTGGAACGTAGATCATTCCCTACAAAAATATTTTTGGTAGATTGAAAAATTACATACTTGTGTTTGATTTCGCACGATTGAAGAAAAACTAATTGGGCAGCAAATGGATAGGTCATTTTTTTAAATTAATTCTTTGCAACCTTCAATAATTGGATTAAAATGTTTAAGTGAAAACAAATATGTCAATTTTATTTTCCATTGATGTGAAAATTAAAATTCAAAAATATGTATTGCACAGAGGGGAAATGACGGTTAGATGGACAGGATAAGACTTAAATGCATTTCTTTCCAATCCAATATACTGTTTTTGAAAACATTTCACACAAAAAAAAATCCAAAGCTTACAACTTGAATAAAAATCAACCGCCAAGTAGATTTTTTTTCGTTTTCAGGGTGAAATGGCCACATGCGAGATGATTAATTTATTTGTTTTCCAATCGTTTGTATGAAGCAAACTGAAACATTAACGAACGGAAAGAAAGAAAGAGAACCTGAATTGGATGCTCTTTCTATCATCAATTTTTCACTGTCCTTCTTACTTCCACTAGAAGCTGATCGTTTTGCTACTCCAGCAGTACGATTATTTGAATATTTCCAACTATTGTGCAATTCCAAATGAAATCGAACTAAAAATGCCGATTTTAAAAACATGTATTTTGATTCGAACGAAATTTTGTATTTCGTTTGGGTTTGGGTTTCCACAGCATTCGGGAAATTTTTTGACTCAAGTGTAACATTCGAGAAGGGCGTATCGATTTTAGTAAGAGAAATCTTTGATAATTTATATCTCAAAAACTATGAGTCGTATCGAAATAGTGTCTTAGGAAGAGTTATAGAGTATTGATGTTAAAACATAAAAAATATACACTGGGAGAAAATATCAGTACTCTTTTTTTATTTACAAAAAAAAAACTTTATTTTGCAACATCTAAAATACACATTTTTATTTTTTTCCATATAAAATAAAAGTCATGTAGAAAATTTAAAAAACCGATACAAGATATATTTTTGACAAACTTTGTGGAACATCAAAGTTTTATTATTAATAACTTCAAATTTTTATAAAGACAATTGAATAGAAATGTTTTTTTCAAATATCTCGAGAATAGCTGCATTTAGAAGGAGATTGATGAATAGCTTTTTTATTTTAAATCACATCAGGATTCATATTTCGCGGCTAAAAATTATTGTTTATTTTTTTTTTTTTTATTTAACTCGTTTATTTTTACAGGCTCAGTTACATAGGTTTAAAGGAGCCGAACTCCTTACTGTATTGTTACTAGTATATATACATTTTTCCTTAATTCTAATGTTAATAATATAGGGAACCGATTACTCGCGGTCAACTCGAGTTTAGAAGGGTGACATATTTTCTTCAGGAAAAGGAGGGGATATGAGGATATGTTGACAATGATCACACTCACACTCTCAATCACACTCATCACACTCAATTCTTAAACCTATCTTATATCTAATATGTATTTACATTTCATCTTATTCTTAAGAAGGGATCCGATCTCTCACAAAGGAAAAGGAAAAGGAAAAACTAAGGGTATAAGGACAATCACACACGAAGATCGATAGCTTTAAGGAATACATATATTTGGGACATGTAATCAAGGTCTAACCGAGCCAACACGTCTCTCACCGGCACATTGGGCTGCCTTCCTCGGGCCCGAAGGGTGACTACTAAATTCGATCTGGCGACAAGATACAGCTCGCACGACCAAACAACGTGCTCGATGTCGTGGTAACCTTGGCCACAAACACAAAGATTGTTGTCGGCAAGATTAATACGAAAGAGTAGCGCATCTAACGAACAGTGATTGGACATGAGTCGGGAGAAGGTGCGAATAAAGTCCCGACTCAATTCCAGACTTTTGAACCACGGATTGAGGCTAACCTTAGGGATAATTGAGTGGAGCCACCGGCCCAATTCATCTTCGTTCCATTTGCGTTGCCAGTTAACTATGGTATTTTTGCGGACTAAAGAATAAAATTCATTGAAGGCGATTTGACGCTGATAAATATCGCCTTCAATTGCACCTACCTTTGCTAATGAGTCAGCCCTCTCATTACCCGGAATTGAGCAATGTGAAGGGACCCAGACAAAGGTAATGACATAACAGCGTCTGGATAAAGCACTCAAAATTTCTCGTATTCTCTCAAGGAAGTACGGCGAGTGCTTTTCCGGCCTCACTGAACGGATAGCTTCGACAGAGCTAAGACTATCCGTTACAATATAATAGTGTTCAACAGGTCGTGAGGCGACGCTGTCCAGCGCCCAGTGTATCGCTGCCAATTCAGCAATATACACTGAGCAAGGATTCTGAAGACTGTGTGAGGTGCTAAAAAATTCGTTGAATACTCCAAATCCTGTGGACTCATTCATAGAGGACCCATCAGTAAAGTACATATTATCACAATTGATATCCCCATACTTTGCATCGAAGATCGTTGGAACGATCCTCGATCGAAGATAATCTGATGTTCCATGGATATCCTGCTTCATGGACAGATCAAAATGCACAGAGGAATTGATGTAGTCAGGAAAACAAACACGGTTGGGAATATACGAAGAAGGATCAACCTGCATGGAGACGAATTCATGATATGAGCTCATGAATCCAGAATGAAAATTTAGCTCGATCAGCTGCTCAAAATTTCCGATCACCAATGGGTTCATAACCTTACACCGGATGAGGAACCGAAGAGATAATAAATTGAAGCGATCTTTTAGTGGGAGTAGGCCTGCCAAAACCTCGAGACTCATGGTATGCGTTGAGGGCATACATCCCAACGCGATACGGAGACAAAGATACTGAATTCGCTCGAGTTTAATGAGGTGTGTTTTGGCAGCTGATTGAAAACAGAAACTGCCATACTCCATCACTGAGAGAATTGTTGTTCGATACAACATTATAAGATCTTCGGGATGGGCTCCCCACCAGGTGCCGGTAATTGTACGGAGAAAGTTTATTCTTTGTTGACATTTTTTACTCAGATACCTAATATGGGCCCCCCAAGTACATTTAGAGTCGAACCAGACCCCAAGATACTTGAATGACATAGCATGAGTGATCGGTTTACCCAAAAGTTGAAGCTTTGGTTTTGCTGGTTTATGCTTCCTAGAAAAAACCACCATCTCTGTTTTCTCCGTGGAGAATTCGATCCCTAGCCCAATGGCCCAGGTTGAAAAATTGTTCAAAGTATCTTGTAAGGATTCTTGCAGGTCGGATTCGTTTGATCCTACGACAGACACCACTCCATCATCTGCAAGTTGTCTTAGGCTGCAATTTTGTGTAAGGCAATTGTCAATGTCGCTTACGTAGAAGTTGTACAAAAGGGGGCTTAAACATGAGCCCTGGGGGAGTCCCATGTAAGAGACCCGACTTACTGCCGAATCTCCGTGAGAAAAGTTCAAATGTTTCTCACAAAGCAAGTTATATAACATATTATTCAATAGAGGCGGCAGACCCCGAGATTGTAATTTGTCTGACAAAACCTCTATTGAAACAGAATCAAAGGCCCCCTTTATGTCCAAGAATACTGAAGCCATTTGTTTTTTTTCGGCGTAAGCCATTTGAATTTCTGAAGAAAGCAACGCAAGACAATCATTCGTCCCCTTGCCCCTGCGGAACCCATATTGTGTATCTGAGAGTAGGCCATTCGTTTCAACCCATCGATCAAGGCGAAACAAGATCATTTTCTCCAACAATTTCCGTATACAAGACAGCATTGCTATTGGGCGGTACGAATTGAAGTCGGACGCGGGTTTTCCGGGTTTTTGAATAGCTATAACTCGTACTTGTCTCCAATCATCTGGAACAATATTATGCTCCAGAAACCGATTGAATAAGTTCAACAAGCGATGTTTCGCCACATCAGGGAGATTTTTCAGTTGAACTTAATTCTATCCGATCCCGGAGCAGAATTGTTACATGAAAGGAGAGCAAGAGAGAATTCTACCATCGAACTGGCAACGTAGCGAAGACATTGTGTGTATTGATTGGTTGTTGTTCTTGAGCCAGTGGAGAAGCGCCCTTCAAAATTTCTGCGAAAGTGCGTTTAGAGCGTTCCCTCAAAGAGCGCTTCTGTTTCTCCCAGCGAGCCTTGTATGTTTCACAAGCTGAGAGCACGTGTGGGGATCCCCCGCAATATGGACACTTATGCTCAGTCGCACTGCAGGATTTCCCCTCATGTTGTTCTCCGCAAGTGGCACATCGTTCTTTATTGGCACAATAAGCAGCCGTGTGACCAACTGACTTGCACTTTAGACAAGTCATTGGCTTTGGAATAAAAAGTCGCACGGCTAACCTCAATTTATCTACCATCACGTAGTCAGGGAGAGCTGAACCAGCGAAGGTGACTCGAAACGAGTTGGACGGCGTAAATTTCTTTTCTTCTCCTTCATGGGAGACTGTTCCGAGCTGGCGGCAACCCAAGATCTTAACAGTCGTCGAGGGCAGTTTTTTAAAACGGCCGGTACCTTCACTCGTAATGTATTCGCACGTCAAGCCCGTTTCGGTTATCACACCCTCAATTTCGACTATGTGAGAGGGTATGTAGACCCGATACTCAATTGTAAAATGCTGATCGACAACAATCTTGTTTGCGTCTTTTCGATCATTCACGACAACTCGCAATTTGTTTGGTCTAACCTTCGAAATTTCCGAAACGGAGGTATACCTTGCCAGATCTTTCGCGATCTGCATGACTCTCAACGCCTTTCCATTTGGCTTAGGCCTGAAGAAAACAACCCAGGGACCAGTTCCGGGCGCATCTTCTGGATAGACCTTTACACGGAGAGTGGGAATAACAGGGGGGGAAGGCGAGGACGGGGATTGAGAGTGGGAAGGCGAAGGTTGAGAAGGAGCGGGAAGAACAGAGGGAGAAGACGAGGTTGAAGGTAGAGTGGGATCGTTAAGGGCAGATGGGAGATTTGCTAGTTTTTTGGAGGGAGGCTTGGTAGGGTTAGCTGACTCGTCCCCAGAAGAAGTATCTTCCGTATTTGGAACACGTTTGAGTGACTTTTTTTTATCCGTTAGGAGGGAACTAGAGTCAGAGACCTCCATATCCGAAGGTCCCCCACTCTCTGCCATTTTAAATTTTCACTTATATTCTAAGTATTTTTTTAAACAATATTTCACAATAAAATAATTCACAAAAACAAAAAAAAAAAAAAACTTATAATTATTAAATATTTTCTCTCAGTATATTTAATGTTATTCACCTATGAACGCACTCCAGTGCAGATAAACGGGAGCGTGCTGAAAGCTCGTTGGTGGTGGGAATGTGCCTACGACACCACTACACACAGTCGTCGGTGAAAGCTTACCCGCACTGTCACTGTTGGCACGATGACTCGGCGAAATCTCCAATGTCGGCGAAGCAGCGACAAAACAAAAACCAATGCTTGGCTTTCCGAGGATGAAAGCCTTTATCCACTTGCAGGCAGGGCACTTCACTCACTATCCAGATAGTGAAATGAACTCTTCAGCGGCAAAAAAACAACAATCACGCGGTAACCGATAACGGAACTTGGACGCGACTTTCCTTCGTCTGGTTACTTCGGGCAATCGGCGAAGAATGAAAAAAAAAAAAAAATTATTGTTAACATAAGAAAATTCGAGGTTTCGAAAATTCATGAAAAATCGATACGTCCTTTTCAAAAGTTACACTTGAGTCAAAAAATTCCCAAATGCTGTATTTGTATGCAACCCAAACGGAATGAAAAAAAATTCATTCGGATCAAAAATACTCATGTTTTGTCATTTGTCGATTCCATTTGGAATTATTCTATTCCAACAGTGCAATTCGAAAGAAATGTCTTCGATGGAAAATCGTCCGCCTAAAACGGGAATCGAATTCGTGTATTCTATGGGGATCAGAAAGGTGTGGTACATAATCAAGTATTAACACCGCCTGATACTGTCGTTGGCGATGTTTACCGATGACAATCAATACGTTTCAAGGTAGCTATAGAAGGAGAGGAAAATACTCACGGGATTTACGGGATAGTTCTACCCCACCCGTCATATTCGCATCCGAATATTACTCATGAAATCATCCATATTTTACTTATTTATTGGATTACTTCGTAATTTTAGAACATCTTCTGACAAGAAATCCGGAGGTTCTAGCCACATGTGAAGCATACTTTGAATAAATATGAACTTTGAATAAAAATGCGTTTGATATACATAAAAAAATGAGGAGTTATATCCACACATCAAATAGTTCATATTTGTAAACTCCATTTTATTGGCAACAAAACTTCTGGCTGAAGCGCAAACCGACTAATTAATCGAAAGCTTAATTACCCTGCAAATAGCTTCCATCGTCTGTTTTGTTTTGCCCCATGAGCCTTTTTCATCCCACGAATTTCACCTCTCCCACTCTCACTGAACAACAAATCCCAATTAACTTGTTTATTTCCATTATTAGTAGCGACCGTTTTTATAATTTGATATGATTTTTTTTTCTCTGCCTTTTTGTTTATTTTCATGTATGCTTTGGCTCGGCTTTTGTTCGATTGTATGATGTATCCGGTTTGATCATTCTACGCCCGCCCACGCTCCGGATACTATTTTTTCGTTTGGTACGATTATTGTTTTAAACAACTCCCCCCTTGCACTACACCGGATTCCGGTTCGCCGACGACAACATCGACAACACAACCCCACTCAACAAACGTCGCCGTCGCCAACACATTGAAAACCGACCCCACTTATTTTTGTGTTTTCAATCGAAATGTGCGCGTGTGTGTGTGCGTGGGTGGGTGGATGTGGGGTGGTGTGCCGGAAATTGGGTTCACGGATTCCCGATTAACAGGATCTCAAATTACAGATGATGAAATCCGGAGCGCTGAGGAGAAGTTCGCCGAATCCTTAACGCTGGCACAGGTTGGAATGTATAATCTGTTGGAGAATGATGTAAGTGGTTGATTACATTCGAGATGATTGATGAATATTTAAAGTGATCTTTTTTTTTTGTTTTTCGGTTTATTTCCACAACAGGTAGAGCAGGTCTCACAGCTAGTCACATTCGCCGAAGGCCTGTTGGACTATCACCAACAGTGCGCTGATATTCTACGGGTACTAGTCGAGGTGCTAAATGAGAAGTAAGTGATGAACAGATAAGAAACTTGCTGACGGGGACTAGTGTGTGCGTGAAGCTGTGTGGGAAGTTGGCGTCAGGCGTTAGTAATAAATCTTCTCTTCGTACCAATCTCCTCGTCATTTCATTGGTGTGGTCCCCGAGGAAACTGTTTCCATGGATCCTAGTCATCATAATTGGACTCGCTGGAATTGCTTGTTTGCGCATCAAACATCCTAGGGGGAGATTTATTTCTTTTTTCTGTTCTCGTCGTTGTCCCTCGCTTCGCCGCGGTGGCTTGTTTGTCCTTTTCTCACGCCTATTTTTCGTTATCACATCCAGGTTTTCTTATTAAGCGCACGTTCATGGGTCCAATCGCAAATTTATCCCTTAAAATTATTTTTTACTATAAAATGTCAGTACTTCCACCAAAACTCGACATTATAATATCAGATTATTTTCAGACACAATTCTCGCGCAAGATTTTTCATCCACTTGCAAACAACATGTTTTTCCGTTACATGGAATAAATGTTTGATACAGAAAATATGATAGAATGAAGACAGTCCTAAATCGGACAATTCTTTTCTCGAGTTTTGCTCTCATCAACACATTCGGCGATCAATTTTTATTTATATAGACAGAAAACGATATAGGAGTGCGTTTTATCACATTAAAATCCATTTCCACATTCGAACGAAGAACAATTTCGTTACCGCAAACATCAAATGGACTAACAACGCTTGTCAATATGTAATTGCAGAACACATGTGAATTGAATGTTTCGAATTTTCCCATTTTTCTTCAGAGTTTTCCGAAAATTTTCACCCCCTCTCCTTTCCAGAGGAGGAAGGGGTGTCATACCATCATAGAAACATTTCTCGTACCCAAAAACACTCACATCACATTTGGCTCCATTTGCTTGATTAGTTCTCGAGTTATGTAGGAGTTTGTGTTTCATTTGTATAGCAGCCCCATGCCCCTGAGATATGGGGATCGAACCACCATAGAAACATTTCGTGCCCCCTAAAACCTCCACATATTGATTAGTTCTCGAGTGATGCAGAAATTTGTGTTTCATTTCTATGGCAGAAATTATTTATTTATTGCACCCTTAAAATCTCCATATGCCAAATGGAGTGGAATGTTTAACAATCATAGAAACATTCATTGCATCCTAAAATCTTCATTAGAGTGCCAATGAAAATGGTCAAGTCTTATTTCGAAAAGTTACCTCATAAAAAATGTTCACCACCTCGAAAAAACACCAAATGCCAAATATTAGCTCAATCGGACTTAAGAGAGAGTGTCGCAAGCGGTCAAGGTTTGAGTTTTTTGAAAATCGAAAAATCACCCAAAGGAGAGGTAAAGGAAATCGGGGGTTTCGTCAAAAATTTTTTGATGCCAAATGTTTTCAAATTGCACAAAACGTCGAGATCTAGTGTCATCTTGAAAAAGTTTTATTGTCAAAAATCGACACTCTGGGACTACGAAACGTATTGTTTAGGGTGCCAATAAAAAGAGTTATCTCGATTTTTCATTCTGAACTTGCTGAGAAATGTTGATTACATTCATTAGTGTCACAAACGTAAAAATTTTAGTTTTTTTTTGAAAAACGAAAGATCACTGAAAAACGGGGTTTTCAAAAAAAAATGGTGATGCCAAATGTCTTAAAATTGCATTACTTTTCGAGATTTACTGTTATCTCGAAAATTTTTTTTTATTGGTACCTAAAATCATATGTTTCGTCTCGTACTCCGAAAAAAAAAGTTCCAGAGTGTCGATTTTTGACAATTTTTTTTCGAGATGACACTAGATCTCGTCGTTTCATGTAATTTTAACACAAAAAAAATTTAAGACAAAAATTAAAGATCAAAAAATGTTTTTCGAAAACCCTGATTTCCTTTGAGTGATTTTTCGATTTTCAAAAAACTCAAACTTTGAACGCATTGCGCCACTCTCTCTTAAGTCCGATTGAGCTGATATTTGGCATAGGCTGTTTTTTGAGGTGGTAAACATTTTGTATAGGGTAACTGAAATTTTAGGGTCGATATTTTTCCCATACATTCATTGGCACCCTCCATATGCCTAATTTGGTTTCATTTGCTTGTTTAATTCTCGAGTAATGCAGAACTTTGTGTTTCATTTGTATGGCAGTTCCCCTTTAGAGAGAGGGGTGGAGTGTCTACCCACCGTAGAAACATTTATTGCACCCTCAAACCTCTACATGCCAAATTTGGTTTCATTTGCTTGATTAATTCTCGAGTAATGCAGAAATTTGTGTTTCATTTGTGTGGCAACTCCTCCTTAGAGAAAGGGGAGGAGTATCTAACCACCATAGAATTATTTATTGCACCCTTAAAATCTCCATATACCAAATGTCGTTTTTCCAAGTCCATAAGAATCAGACAGACAGACAGACATAAATCCATTTTTATATATAT